>NC_047120.1:57091264-57394264 GCF_902500255.1 Thalassophryne amazonica | reverse complement strand
CCTCAAGAGCCAAAATGCATGCAAAGTTGTTGTTGTTTATACTGCTGCCCGTCTCCCCCACCCCACCCCGGTCAGGTCATCACTTATAATTTCTGATAATTACACACACTGTGCTGGCCTATTGCACCACCTGACAACAAACATTCCCACTATATGAACCAACCTGCCCGATAACAGCAGAGCATCACAAGGAAGCCTCAATTTAAAGGCGCTTTAGTTGTTATTTGAACTCACCTCCGAGGAGAGTTACAATTAAACTCGATGTCAATCGGGGCTGTTATTGTTTGTGATCAGAGCTCAGCGGAGAACATGAACCTCTTACACAGCACTTAGCAAAGGTTGCACTGTTGCTATGAGGCGGCGGTTAGAAAAACACACAGAGGATGGACACGGGAGCTGTGGGAGGGATGAGGCAGAGCCTTTAATGGATCCTGCTTTTACCCACACAGGAGTACAGTGTATGCAGATGACGCCTTTGTACTCAGCTGTTGCGTATTTGAAAAAGAGGCTGATCTGTTTTTAATCCGCACGGTGTCTTAAAACGCAAATGGTAAATGTTCCACCAACATGCATCATTAGAAAGACGTAAGAACAGGAACGTGTAATCGACAGAGTGGATAATGTGGATGATTAAAAAAAACTACAACTACATTCAACTTCCAAATTCATGCCAAAATTTGTTGTTTTGAGCTTTACACCGTCACTGGGGTACAATAAAAGTTTATTCTGTTAACTTGCACCACATTCTTACACCAACAGGTGACATTTAACCAACCTGTGTATCTGACAACAATTTACAATTAGAGTACATTAATGAATGCAGTAATAAACATTACCTAACAATGAATTAAGACTTAACTGTGTTTTATAATCATTAATTAGGAGTGTTACTGTAAATAAGGTATTATTTGTACATTATTAAATCATTTATAAAGACACTGAACACCATTAATAAATGAAAACTAAACACAACTCAATTTACTGTAGGTTCATGCTTACTACTGCATTAACAAGCATGAATACACTAACAAATGATTACTAAACATAATTTTAATTAACTCTTAATTATTAACTGTTGATTAACTCTAGATTATTCTTAAATAACTGTTAGCTCATGCTTATTACCACATTAACTACATTAACAAATGATTACAAAACACATTAGTTAACTCTAATTAACTGTTAATTCATTCTAACATGAATACAATAGATTATTACTAAATACTTCAGTTAACACTTAATTAACTGTTATTTAGTGCTATATGAATGTTAATAGATTAATACTACACACTTTAGTTAACTCTTAATTAGCTGTTAATTAATGCTAACATGAAGACATTAACAGATTATTACTAAACACTTGAGTTAACTCTTATTTAATGGTAACATGAATATGTGACGACCACAAAAGTCTCACATTTGTGTTTATGGAAATAAGAGTAAAAGGAATTATTTTATTTTATTTTGAATACAAGTTATTGTATTTTATTTTGAAAAAAGTACCCCCAAGAGTTTTGCATTTCCTTGTGCATTGGTTTGGCTTCCCTATTCAATGTGTATGCTGTAATGTTTGCTCCATGCCAGCAGGGGGCGAAGGCGGGCGACTGGTTTAGCGTCTTGTATTGTGTTTGACCTCATTACTGCAAGATCCTTGAACCTGACAAGCCGTGTCCTCCTTTTTCTCCTGCATCACAGGTTGGTAAATGTACAAATATGCCTTGAAACTAGGAACTAGCCATGCTGAAATGTATTTGGGGTGTTAGCAAACCATTTTTGTGTTGTAATTTTCAACAGAGACTTTTTGTGATTTTGTTTGAAGCAAGTTTGAAACACAGAGGCAAAGTCTAGCCGAGTAACAGTGCAGTGATCATGGTAGTAGAAATTCAGTTTAATATATACGCTTCTCCCACGTGAACGTACACTTGAGTAATGTTTTAGAAAATTACAATTTCGATGTGTATTGGTATTCTGCGGTCTGTAAGGTCCCCACTATTAGTTTTGAAATGTTTTTTTTTGTCTAATGGGGTTCACAAGGAAAAAAGGTGACTGTTAAAAAGGATGTTTGTTTACATTAAGCACTTTGAGTTCAGATGGGTGAAATGCAGTACTGTCCTGAGTTAAAACGAGGTAAAATACTTTGAGAAGTTTAAAAGTAACTTGAACATTGAGCTGCTTAATATTACCATTGTCTATACATTTCATTTTTGATAAATAGTTAAAACACTAAGTAGAAGAGTAAGTGAACATGTATTTGGTGAAAAGAGGGTTTTGTGTTGACATGGACACTGAAATTCATTGAAAATGCTTAAAGGACATTGAACTTTGAATATGTAAATCATAAGAAAAGAAACATAACAAGAGTGTATTTGGAATGGGAAAACTTTAGTAAATTACTGAAAGATCCTTGAACCTGACAAGCCGTGTCCTCCTTTTTCTCCTGCATCACAGGTTGTGTTACAGGAGCCAATCTGTTAACCACGGTGCCGTTGCTACGGTACCCGTTACAGATTTTTGGTGGCCGTACGGGGAACGGCGTCAGATGTGCAGGCGACAAGCACAACCAGAATCAGCCGTGTGAAGCGTTCCGGCAGTTGGCGACTCTTCAGCCCATTCATCTGGAGGAAGATTGGGTCTCACAGCCACGATGTCAGTGCCTCCCCTGCCCTCCAGCGTGTGAAGATGCAATTTACCTCAACAATCCATCATCCCAGATGCACAGGCTGTACATCCACCACCACGAGTGCCTGTGAAGCGACGACGGTGCAACGCAACTGGAACCAGACCTGGAGCCATGGGTGAAAGAGCTGCCTGGAAGAGCGACCAAAAGTGAGGAAGACGGAACAGCAGTCATGGCGGACGGTGAGAGAAAAGGCTTGGTGTGGGGCATCAAGAAGAGTCTGCTCACTCTGACGGCCGGTGAACTTTTCCAACTAGCTCACAGTGTTGGTCCTGAAGGATGCATCCACGTTTCAGGTTGGCGAGGAAGAAAGTTGCTTTGAGTACATCCTAGCTTTCATGAACAGTGACACTCTCATGCAATCTTAGGATTCAGGTATGGCTGTGTTGTTGGAGTTAAATGATACTGTGAATAATGTCATTCAGGTTCGTAATGCTCAGTCTAGGATGGTAGCAGATGTTGATACGTACAATGTAATGGCAACCCCAGAGCTGAGTGAGAATGCAACAACGGGTCAGTCAGATGTAGTTAGTGATGACGTGACAACTGATAATGCCACAACTAGTATTCCTAATACTAACACACCCAACACAGCTACGGTTAGCTCAGCTACCCCTTCACCAACCACCTTTCCACCACTCACACACACAGTCACCACTACACAGAACACCGACACAGAGTTACAGAAAATACTTTCCAGCCTCTTACAATACATGAACACCACGTCACTGCCTACTCTCCCCTCTACACAGGTGCATCCAACACCTCCCTCTGACACCAAACACACACCTGAACAACACACACACGACAAGCATGACCGAGTCGTCCCCCTTCAGGATCTCTCAATGCTGTGACATGAGTTCAAGGTTCAAGGCGGACAGATCAGTGATCAGAGCTCAGATTTAAGCTACACCAACATATGCAGACAAATCGATGATGCCGTAAAAGACCAGTTCAGTGAGACTGAAATACTGAGAGGCGTTCTCAGAGTTATCAGACCAGGGCATTTTAAAGACATGCTAATGCACAAAGATGATTTGACTATAGACAAGCTGAAGGGATTCCTGCAGTCCCACTTAGGTGGTCGGAGCAACACAGAACTCTTCCAAGAGCTGATGTGCACAAAACAAAATGACAGTGAAACCCCCCAACAGTTCCTGTACCGTGTCATAGGTCTGAAACAAAAGATCGTCTTTGCGTCAAAACACGCTGACGCGGAAGTGAAGTACAATGCGAACACAGTTCAAGACATTTTCCTTCACACCATATATCAAGGCCTTAGCCACAAACATAATGACATATGCAGAGAACTTAGAACGTTGCTTTCTGATAGCAGTGTGTCTGACGAGACAATTCTGAAACAAATGATGAAGATAACAAACACAGAGAATGAGCGACAGAGACGTTTGGGGCCAGACGTGAAACAGAAACAAGTAAGCGTGCACAGCACTGAGCTAGTGGAGGTTGAAGTCGCAGCTGCACAAGGCAGTGGTGCAAAGAAAGATGCCCCAGATGAACAGCCAAAGGCTAATGCACTCCAGCAGTTAACTGAAAAAGTAGCAGAGTTAATGACTAAAGTTGAGCTACTGCAACGGCCACAGCAGACTCACCGCTCTGAATCTTGCCACCATTGCAAAGCTCAAGTGGAACAAAAGAAACCCAAGTCATATAGCTGTGCTAACTGCCTCGCACAGAACCTTCCAGGTTGCACTCACTGTTTTTACTGTGGTGAAGATGGTCACAGAGCAATAGGCTGCCTGAAGAAACCAAAGAGTCAGGAAAACTGGAGCCGGTCGCTGCAACGGGACAACCAGTGACCGGGCCTCGTATTCAGTCCCACAGTGTTAAGTGCAATGTGTTTAGCTCTGAGAGTCGTGCAAGGGAGAGTTTGCGGAATAAAAGGCCAAAAGTAAACATTGAAAGCAACCCCCAATCTCCCCTTTCCCTACCCACTCAGATAAGTAGGCGCCTAGCCAGGTTTATAGGCGCCAAGGCCCTTGCACGATGTGACCTTAATGGATTGACAGTCGATGCGTTATTAGACACTGGAGCTCAGGTGAGCATGATTGATAGGGTTTGGAAGAAGAAGTACCTACCAGATGCACCGGTGGGGCCCCTCAGTGAAATGTTCGACGACGAAGAGCTGGAAATACGAGCTGTGAATGGAGGAGTTCTTCCTTTTGACGGCTGGGTCCCCATTGCAGTCAGCTTTTCCGGAAACTGTACACTTAGCCAGTCTGTAATGGTGCCTTTCCTCATCAGTAGCATCACGCTTGAAGGGCCAATCCTTGGATTCAATGTGCTGGAGGAACTGGTTCAGGATAGACCAGCAGAGCTTGTTCCAGCCCTCACCACGCTCCTCTCTGATTCAATATCTGCCTCTGTGGATCAGGTGGAGCTGTTGGTGAACTTCATTCAGACAGACAAACCCTCCATGTGTCCAAGACTGCTAAGAACTGGGAATTATGACACCTCCGTCCCAGCTGGACAAGTAGCCTGGGTCAAGTGTCAGGTCCCACCGGCTGTAGAGCAGTCAGAACCCCTTCTCCTGTTTGAGCCAGAAGAAAACAGCGCCCACCTCACAGAGCTTGAGATTGGGGAGGGTCTGCTCGAAATGCAACCAGCGAAGCGACCTTATGTCACAATACCAGTAAGAAATATTACAAAGCATCCTGTCATTATACCGAGGAAGACCGTCCTGGGTAGCGTCCAGACTGTTGCTAGGGTGATTGAGACCAATCCACAGGAGATGCCCAGGCCCAGAGTAGTAGCTAATGCAGCAACAACACCAGCTGCTCAAACTGCTCCTGCCTTGTGGCAGCCTCCCGTGGACCTCAGCCACCTTAGTGAAGAAAAACAAGACAAAGTAAAGAAAATGCTATGGGAAGAATCAACTGCTTTCGCTCGAGACAGTCATGATATTGGCTGTATTCCCAGTTTGCAGATGTCAATCAACCTCAAGGACGAGATTCCAGTGCAGAGAGCGTACTCCTCCGTCCCCAAGCCACTGTTTAAAGAGGTGAAAGAGTATGTGCAAGACTTGCTGATGAAAGGCTGGATTGTCAAGTCAAAGTCCTCTTATGCTGCGCCAGTGGTCTGCGTCCGGAAAAAAGATGGCACGCTCCGCCTCTGCACAGATTATCGTCTCTTGAATCAGAAAACCATCCCCGATCGACATCCTTTACCTAGGATACAAGACCTGACTGACACCCTTGGTGGCTATTCCTGGTTCAGCATCCTCGACCAAGGAAAAGCCTATCATCAGGGTTTTGTTGCCAAAGACTCTCAACACCTCACCGCTTTCATTACCCCCTGGGGGCTGTATGAATGGGTCCGTATCCCATTTGGCCTCTCAAATGCCCCTGCAGCCTTCCAGCGGAGTATGGAAGAGATGCTAGGTCCCTTGAGAGATGACTGCTGTCTCCCGTACCTCGACGACGTGTTGTGCTATGCAAGAACCTTTGACGAGCACGTGGAAGGGGTCCGCAAAGTACTTCAAGCACTTCAGAGACACGGGGTAAAGCTCAGACCTGAAAAGTGTGAGCTGTTTTGCTGAGAAGTGAGATACGTGGATCGCCTTGTGTCAGCTCAAGGAGTGAGGATCGATCCCAAAGACCTGGAGGTAGTGCGAGCATTAACCAGCAGGACGCCACAGACGGTTGGAGATGTGAGAAAGCTCGCTGGCTTCCTGGGCTATTACCGCTCCTACATCCAGGACTTTTCGAGGATAGCAAAGCCCATCTATGAGCTACTACAAGTCAAGCCAGGACAAGCAGCTGTAGAGCGTGGTAAAGACAAAGGTCCACAACTACCATCCAGAACACCTGTGGAGTGGACCACTGGATACCAGCAAGCCCTTGACCGACTCGTTTCTCTTCTTGTTAGCCCCCCTGTGTTGGCGTACCCCAACTTCAGCGCGCCTTTTGTGTTGCACACAGATGCTTCAGACCAGGGACTGGGCGCAATCCTTTACCAACACCAGGATGGCAAGTTGAGAGTCATCTGGTACCGGTCTAGGACCTTAACTGCAGCTGAACGAAACTACCATTTGCACAGTGGGAAGCTAGAGTTCCTTGCTCTGAAGTGGGCTGTATGTGAAAAATTCAGAGATTACCTGTTCTATGCACCTCCCTTCACAATATATACAGACAACAATCCACTTACTTATGTAATGACCACAGCAAAGCTAAACGCTGTAGGCCATCGTTGGGTTGGGGAACACTGATTTCAGATTCGACATAAAGTACCGACCTGGAAAGTCCAACATAGACGCAGACATGCTGTCACGTCTCCCTTTAGACACTGAAGCGTACAGTGAGTCCTGCACCAAAGAGTGTTCTGAAGATGTGGGAGTAAAGTAGCCAAGCAGAAAGACGTAGCCTGGGTGGCGGCTCTGAACATCTGTGTGTGTGTGTGTGTGTGTGTGTGTGTGTGTGTGTGTGTGTGTGTGTGTGTGTGTGTGTGTGTGTGTGTGTGTGTGTGTGTGTGTGTGTGTGTGTGTGTGCAAGGTCAATACAATGTTCGAAGAGCTTCAAACTGCTTATTTGTCTCACCAACAACATAAAACCAAATATTTTTAAAATGTTCAATGATATAAAACGTAAAAGAGAAAATCACTGCAGTTAAGCAGCTGGGTTTAATTACAATATGGCATTTTATTTTGAAAAATTAACACTTTCTTCATGACTGTGATGATTCTGTTGATTAATGGACTAACTGCTTCATTATTAAAAGTGCTCCAGTGTGCAGGACTGAAATACAATGTCAACACACACACACACACAAAAACATTTTAATGGTGCATCTCCTCTGTCTTGGTTAGTCAATCCACAGGATGACACACTGTAAACATGCCATTTACAACCCCCCATCGCTATGGTGATGCTTGTTCCAAGACGAAATGATACAGCTGCAGGCTGGATCATCTTATTCAGTGACTGAAGGACACCACGAGTGGGGGGTTTACTTGTATTATTTGTTGACATTTTGCAAATGGACAGCGGCTCCCACTGTATCTCACCCTAATGGTGGAAAAAGTCTGCAGAAGAGACATTTTCAAGTCAGGTTTAAGGAAACTCACACAAACAAGTTTCTCTGACTTAAAGCTATAGTGTGCAGGATTTATGAGCATTTATAAGCAGAAATGGAATATAGCATTCATAACCATCTCTTCATTAATGTGTACAAATACCTGCAACGATGAATCAATGTTTTCATAAGCTTAGAATGAGCCCTTGGGTTTGACACATGGAGGCCGCCATGTTGCACCGCCATGTTGAACTGCACTGAACTGTCACATGAAACTGTGTTTAAACTAAAAACAACCAAATAATAACGCTATTCCTGATCAGTGCATCAAAAGACATACAGGCCAGGGATTCAACGAAACAAACAATCCCATGAATTTCTTTATTAATAACCTATACGACATGTTTTCTCCCTTAGGATGGGAAAAAACACAAAATCAATGCATCTCTAATATTAGGTGCTCAGCATTTCACAGATGTGGGTGGGACTGGACACACCCATTGCAGGAGTGGGTGGGACTGTAACACACACGGTCAGAATTTCAGTGGGAGCGGAAAGAAGAACATAGTACCGTGCAGGGCTCTAGCTGGAAGAGTATTCATTTTAAGGAAGTAGACGAGTCGAAGAATGGTCCAAGAATCTTCAAAAATGCTTCTTTTTTTTTTGCCCACAGCGAGGCGATCTGAATATTGATTCAGTTGTGTCTTCACACTGAGCAGATATTAAGCTCTGAAACTTCACAGGTTAATACTCCAAACAGTACCCTTTAAAATGGTATATTACATTATATATTTGAAGGTACTTCATTTTCTACCCTATGGTGGGCAGAATCTGTATGCGTTCTCATGCTACGAGCCCAAAAGAGGAAACAACGGGTGGGGTAGAATAAGGATGAAGTAATTGCTTGTGTCACCATATTTTGGAATAATGTCAGTTGGAGTAAAATTCAGTTTTTGGCTTTTGTCTTGAAACCCAGCGATTATCTTTGACAGCAATATGTACTCAATGAGCCATCATCTGTGTTTGAACATTGGTTCATTAACCTCGTCAGCACTGAGAATGCTGCTGTGACTGTCAGGATTCTGCATAAATGTGTAATAAGTGGCGCTGCGCAAAGTGAGAGGGCTATTTGAAACACTTTCAAGTGTTCGGTCTCTGATCTGGACCCTGTTGCATATGGATGCCCCTTCCTGACTCCCCATGACTGCACAATGCACTGGAGGCCACGCTTCATCCATCCCTTTCTAAACCTACGTATTCCAGTTAAAGGCCACGCGGGGGCTGGAGCCTATCCCAGCGGTGGCCACACTCTAATTCCTTATTTCTCCTCTCACAGGAGCACACTCGCATGGATTCTAGACTGATCGTGAAGACGTGAGTGCTTTGAGTAGAAAAATGCGATTCAATCAAGCTGCCGCTGACATCCTGTAGATCCACATTACACATCAGAGGACATCCTGGAACAGGGTTTTATTTTATGACACGTAGAAGACCAGAGGACACATCAGTCTACTGAACCTCAAGTGAGCCACTTAAGTGCCGATGGTCTCACCCAGCATCTAGACATCTATCTCTGTCAAGGAAGGTACAGTATATTTCCACTGTCTTCTGTCTGTTTTGCTCTCAGCAAGCTATCTTACAAAAAAAAAAAAAAAACATGAAGGAAATTCAATGAAACTTTGTAGAGATGTAGACATTGGGTAAAGGAAAAATGTTCAATTTTGGTGCGACTGGATCAAGATGTGGATCCTGTCTTTGATTATTGCTCTTTGATCCTGATCCTAATTCCTTTGAGCCTGGAATCAGGATTGCTGATTTGTTTAGTGGTTAAGATCCACCCCTTAAAGCTGGTTTGATTCAACTTTGTTATGGCTCTAGTAAGGCTGGGTGATATGGTAAAAATATAAATCATTTCTGCACCCAAATTAATTGATTTTTATGTTTATCAGGATATATAGATTGATGATGGTGCCAGTTTGAAATGCATAATGACTGAAGCCTGAAAAAAAAAAACAGAGGATTTATTATTTTTTTAATTAGTCTTTTAATTTTGTTGTACCTTGTGTATAATGACAATAAAAAGCATTCTATTCTATTCTATAATACTATATTAGAAAAAAAATCTAATACCAACATAAATTTAAGTTAACCTGCCTTGTAATTATGAAACCAAATAAAAATCGTGACTACAATCACAAATTTGATTGATAACAATAAACAGCTAATGCCTAGCTTATAATGCATATGATTATAAAAGCACTCACCCTCACCAGGAACATAGCATCTGTCCAAACTGCTGTCTTAGGTTTTTTCTATTGTGACAGATTTTGTGTGACAAATCAGCTGACTGTAGAAAGAGACCACAAAAACATGCTTCTTCTTCCATGAAGGTGACAAGTTTTGTACCGTCTGATTGGTTTCTTCAAATGGCAGTGCAGAGATGATGCTGTACCTGTCTTAAAAGTTTTTAAATTTCAACTGGAATGTCCCGACACTGCAACACTGAGTGATAACGGATGCTGGCTGTTAGCACGGTGTCTGTAATAAACAAAGTGAGACTGTTGATGATCTCTATGAATAAAATAGGCTTGTTGCGTATTTTAAGTGCAGGAGAGTGTTGTAATAGTCATAGTAATTTTATAATGTACACTTTGACTCTGGTGAAGCAGCCGTGCTGACTGGCTCCTCGCTCCACTGGCTCCACGTACATCAAGCTAGAAGAAAGGCCTATTCATGTTGAGTAAAACTGAATAACACTTATCAAAATCAACATAAATTGAATTGCGATCCCAGTTTGAGACTGTTTAATCTCTAAGCACTATGATCTCTCACAGGTCAGCAATCAGGATCAAATATAAGTGATGAAACAGGTCGAGATCCAGGTCACAGATGAACTGCTGTATATTGGTCCCGACCCACACAACGATCAAGATGTAGAGGATGAAAAAGTAGTTTTTGTAAGGGCTCCTGTAGTTTTCTATATGTACTGTATGCTATAAACGCACAAGCACAAATCAGAACTGCTAGAACAAACACATGTGGACACAAGCTAAAGATTACGGTGTAGTATGCACGGGAATGTAATATTAATGCAGTCCATCAATTATGAAGAGGATATAGTACTTCCCACTCTATGGACGCAAACATGATCTATTTCATTCTGCAAAAACAAATACAGACTTATGTCTCCAGATGCTGTCCTTCTGATTAAACAAAGTATTCACAATTCACTCAATTTCAATTTATTTTATTTGTATAATGCCAAATCACAACAATGCTGCCTCAAGGTGATTCATATAAGTAAGGTCTAACCTTACCATGCCCCCTAAGCAAGCACACAGGCAACAGTGGTAAGGACAAAAACTCCCTTTGGTGATAATGAGGAAGAAACCTCAAGCAGACCAGACTCAGAGGGGTGACCCACTGCTTAGACCATCTAACAGTTACAAGGTTTTTCAAAATTTTACAAGAATTTCTGAAGAAACAGAAGAAATGGAAAAGAGAAACAGAAAAAACAGAAGACAACAAAAATAGTCCTTAATTGAAACTAAAAAGCAGTCCATTTTGGAGCTTTAATCTTAGTGCGTCGAATTCCACAACATGTGAGGCTTCCAACACAAACAGGGCCTCCAGTCACTGGAGCAACAGGCAGGGCATCCTGAGGTTAGTCTGGCACCCTGGGGTGCCAGGCCAGCATCTATTGAAGGTCACAGCACTTTCCTTCACACCATCTTTATTCTTTATATGGTCATCTCAAAGTGCAGTTGTTTGCCCGTCATTCCGCTCAGGTGATAAATTGGGTGCTTGTGGTGATTCAGAGAGCTCAACTTGTTACGTCCTTCGCTTATTGGAAATGGTTTTGGTTATGAATGGTGACCACCCAAGCAGACCTTTGGTCCATCATAATCACCAGATGGTAGCCATCTACCTGCTGCAATCTTGTGTAACCTGGGCCTTCCCTTGGTCTGGTGTTGATGATAGGGTCCAATGTGCCACTTTTCTGTAGCATCATAACTGATGCTATCTCCCAATGAAATTGTTAGGACTCATCTGTGTGCCAATATAACTACTTTGTCAACACTGTCATTGCAGTAGTACTGAAGGACTCTTTGGAACAATGTAGCACCAAAGTCTGACGTATCACCTTATGTTGCTTGTTAGCATCCAGGTCCCTAACAGAAGCAACAATTAAGCACACTGACACTACAGATGCATCAAAAGTGTCTTTTTGTAATGTAGACAGATGGTGGAGCAAATGAGAGGCAACCCAAGTCTCGTGGCTAGCAAAGAAGATATTGTACAAACACACTTTCTTCAGATAGTTCCTTCAGAAGAAAAATGAAGGCGACATTACAGGCTCTGAGGTTTGTCAACCAAGAGGTTCCAGGAAGATTGGCGTACTGCATGGGTATCTATGTGATGAAAAATGTAATTTCATTTTGAATTCTGTCATCATCACATCCTTAATCCATGGGCTAGATGGGTTGATACTGCACTTAAGTCACGTATCTATAGGGACTTGGAAAAGTATGATAATTACCCCCATGGTGCCTGTAGCCAGGTTTTGGGGGGGCAAAATCTGTAAATAATCCAATCATATTGAAAGGTACAACCCCTGGCAAAAATTATGGAATCACCGGCCTCGGAGGATGTTCACTCAGTTGTTTAATTTTGTAGAAAAAAAGAAGATCACAGACATGTCACAAAACTAAAGTCATTTCAAATGGCAACTTTCTGGCTTTAAGAAACACTATAAGAAATCAGGAAAAAAAAAATTGTGGCAGTCAGTAACGGTTACTTTTTTAGACCAAGCAGAGGGAAAAAAAATATGGAATCACTCAATTCTGAGGAAAAAATTATGGAATCATGAAAAACAAAAGAACGCTCCAACACATCACTAGTATTTTGTTACACCACCTCTGGCTTTTATAACAGCTTGCAGTCTCTGAGGCATGGACTTAATGAGTGACAAACAGTACTCTTCATCAATCTGGCTCCAACTTTCTCTGATTGCTGTTGCCAGATCAGCTTTGCAGGTTGGAGCCTTGTCATGGACCATTTTCTTTAACTTCCACCAAAGATTTTCAATTGGATTAAGATCTGGACTATTTGCAGGCCATGACATTGACCCTATGTGTCTTTTTGCAAGGAATGTTTTCACAGTTTTTGCTCTATGGCAAGATGCATTATCATTTTGAAAAATGATTTCATCATCCCCAAACATCCTTTCAATTGATGGGATAAGAAAAGTGTCCAAAATATCAATGTAAACTTGTGCATTTATTGATGATGTAATGACAGCCATTTCCCCAGTGCCTTTACCTGACATGCAGCCCCATATCATCAATGACTGTGGAAATTTACATGTTCTCTTCAGGCAGTCATCTTTATAAATCTCATTGGAACGGCACCAAACAAAAGTTCCAGCATCATCACCTTGCCCAATGCAGATTCGAGATTCATCACTGAATATGACTTTCATCCAGTCATCCACAGTCCACGATTGCTTTTCCTTAGCCCATTGTAACCTTGTTTTTTTCTGTTTAGGTGTTAATGATGGCTTTCGTTTAGCTTTTCCGTATGTAAATCCCATTCCTGTAAATCCCACTCCAGTTTCCTCCCATTCGTTCCTCATTTGTTTTGTTGTGCATTTTCGATTTTTGAGACATACTGCTTTAAGTTTTCTGTCTTGATGCTTTGATGTCTTCCTTGGTCTACCAGTATGTTTGTCTTTAACAACCTTCCCATGTTGTTTGTATTTGTTCCAGAGTTTAGACACAGCTGACTGTGAACAACCAACATCTTTTGCAACATTGCGTGATGATTTACCCTATTTTACGAGTTTGATAATCCTCTCCTTTGTTTCAACTGACATCTCTCGTGTTGGAGCCATGATTCATGTCAGTCCACTTGGTGCAACAGCTCTCCAAGGTGTGATCACTCCTTTTTAGATGCAGACTAACGAGCAGATCTGATTGGGGATGAAAATTTACAGGGTGATTCCATAATTTATTCCTCAGAATTGAGTGAGTCCATATTTTTTTCCCTCTGCTTGGTCTAAAAAAGTAACCGTTACTGACTGCCACAATTTTTTTTCCCTGATTTCTTATAGTGTTTCTTAAAGCCAGAAAGTTGCCATTTGAAATGACTTTAGTTTTGTGTCATGTCTGTGATCTGCTTTTTTTTTCTACAAAATTAAACAACTGAATGAACATCCTCCGAGGCAGGTGATTCCATAATTATTGCCAGGGGTTGTATACCACCTCATTTGTCTGATCATGGGGATTCTAAAAAGGTATAGTTTGGACTATGTATGACTGAATGTTATGACATTATAGGATAAAAACAGCAACAATTATGGCAAATGTCAGTTTCAGTTTGTACAGGGGTCAAAAACTGAAGTTGCTTGAATTTTGGTAAAAGGTTTTGCTAATAGGATTAATGAATGGAAGAGTTCTGACTTTGCTGAATGCTTGGTCTCCAAAGTAATGGTCAACAAGGTCAGTGTCCACTGTATTCTATATAACATACATATGTTACCCTGTAACAGGATAACTAAGCATGACAGATGGTGCCAACCATTCCTTTTGAGACCCATTTACTCATCCAATAACTTGCATCACTTTTTAACAAAATTGGAGCAACTTTACTTTTGACCTTGTACGTACTGAAACTGGCTTTTTTCACCATTTTTGTTGTTTTTACCACATAACTCCATAACATTTAGTCATACATAGTACAAACTATATCTTTTTGGAATCTCTATGATCAGACAAGTAGTGTAGTGTATACCTTTCAATATGATTTGAGCTTTTTGAAATAGCCGTAAGTACCTAGTATCAGGCGTGGCACAAACTGTATGGACACAACTGCAAACTCACACGACTGATAGAGTTCAAAAAAGAATTTAATGGGTACAACAGGCAGGTGGTCGGCACACGTGTGGTCCAGCAGTGTGGCAGAGGTAGCAGACAGACGAGAGACTGAGGCGTAGTCGAAAAACAGGCACAGGTCAAAATACACAGTGTTAGGGCTATCAGAGGCAAGACTAACTCAAGGTCAAAAACAGGCAAGGTCAAAATACTGATAAGCAGGACAAAACTAGGCATGGGATGGAGGCTGGAAAGTGACACGAAAACAACAATCTGGAAGTGAGTAGTGAGACTGTGAGGGTATTAATAGGGAGGAGACTAATTAAGGTGATGTGAAGCAGGTGCGTGAAAGGTTCTGGAAAGGGGTGTGGTTTTGTGAATCAAAGAAGAGGGAAGAAAGGCAAGAGAGTGCGAGAGAGCAAAACCTAGTATATTATGGGTGCCAAGTTTTGCCTCCCTAAGTAGTAGTCACACACCCACTTTTAGGGTTTTGGCCTTCAACATGGGTAAAAGTCCAACCTGCTTCTAAAGAGATATCATCATCACAACCTTCACAATCGGAATGTTGGCCGTTACCTTTAAAGGTCAACAGAATGTGATGGAAATGTCAGTTGAAAACTCTCAAAGGCACCAATCATTCATTGGAAAACCTCAAACTTCTTCCTAAGAGAATCATATTTTCTGTTGTATGTTTAAATCTCTATTCCTGCCTGACTCAAATTCCTGCACACCGCACGCTCCTCAGGGTCCTAACCTGTCAATGTTCATTTCCATCAGAATCCCAGAGGAGCTTTAAACTGATACATTAGGCACAGGTGTGAATCTTAAACAACAGCTACTCCTCCGCCGTCAGCGAGCGAGTGCATCTTTACCTTCCCATCAGTTTCTGCAAACACATTGGAGAACTCGGATTTTTTATTTTTGTTTTTTATGAACCACCTGCAACTCTTCACTTGGAGCCAGCAGGCATCAGCTTGTCGTCTTACCTTCTCCACCCAGCTTGATTTCCAGGCCCTCCAGGGAGTTGGCCGAGTCCTCTTCCTCCAGGGACAGTCTACCAAACAGGCTGCCAGCCATGGTGAACAACACACAGCAACACACCCGACACTCCGTCTGACACAGCTCCGTCTCTCTCTCCCTACCTGTCCCTGATCCTCACCGTGTTCCACCAACCAGCTTGCCCTCTCTCTTCCCTCACGCTCCACCTGCTCCTGACGTGAACGTGCATGAGATCTGCCTGGCCGAGCATCGTCTCATGCGCATGGATGAATGGAGACAAGAGAGGGAGCGCGTGATCCAGAGGGGTAGGGGTGAGGAGGAAGAGTGAGGGAGATGTGATGCTATTTTTTTTCCCCCTTCTGTGTTTTTTTTTACAGGAGTGAAGAACAGGAGGCGGTGGTTTTCTCCTCCAGGCTTCCCCTTGAGGGTGAACAGAGAGGAAGGGGCAGCCAAAGGTTGGTTTTTAAGAAAGGAAGAGCAAAAATCAGCTGCTACTTAGTAAGTGACATGAGACGAAATACTGTGGGAAGTCTAGGAAATTCAAATCAGTGAATTCACTCATGAGCAGAGGTGGCTCTAGAAAAGTGGGTGCTTGTTGTTTGACATAAAATTTGAATTCCAAATTAGCTATCATGCCAAGCACAATTTTTTTTTTTTTTGGGGAAATCAATGTAATTGTGGTTGGAATAAATTCAACATAGAAAAGCACACTTCATTTGTGTCTGTATGACATATGAAGTGACCATTTCTATGTTGTCTTACACACACAATGTTGTCTATGTTGTCTTACACATATCTTCCCCACTATAGTCTGACAGGACCCCTTGTCTCCATAGCGCCCATGAAATCCCACTTATATGCATTGCACAGGGCTCAACTATGCAAGTTCACGACACTCATACATGGGAAGGTGTATATACACCCCTGGCAAAAATTATGGAATCACTGGCCTCGGAGGATGTTCATTCAGTTGTTTAATTTTGTAGAAAAAAAGCAGATCAGACATGACACAAAACTAAAGTCATTTCAAATGGCAACTTTCTGGCTTTAAGAAACACTATAAGAAATCAGGAAAAAAAAATTGTGGCAGTCAGTAACGGTTAATTTTTTAGACCAAGCAGACCATGCTTTGCACCATGCGGCTCTGTCCTGACGCGCGGAATTCCTCCGCACGTCTGTCTCAATGTGCCGAAAAAGTGCTGATGTCCACGTCTTCCGCAATTCCTGTGCTAGTCAGACGATGTCCCGGATCAAAACAGCGTCCAGTTTGGAAATGAACGGCACATTCCACTGTTACAGGAGTTTTTGTCATGGAAAGAGGAGCGGAGGAATTCCGCATGTCGCGGCAGAGCCGCATGGCGCAAAGCAACACCGTGATGAAGCCTCACAGGACATGTTCTGGCATGTCCAGCTCATGCACAATTTCTCGGATAGTCACACGACTGAAAAGCCACCGAAAGCCATCTGAAAGCCGTCCTGTGAGACCAACACGGAGGTGGCTTTGTGCCGCACCATGAGCGGCACGGTGGCGCAATCCTCCGCTCCTCTTTCCATGAAAAAAACTCCTGTAACAGTGGAATGTGCCAAAAAAGTCTTGATGTCCACGTCTTCTGCCATTTTTGTGTAAGTCAGACGACGTCCCGGATCAACAAAGCCTTCATGTTGGAAATGTTCTGGTTGTTTCAGCGGGGTTTGAGCATGTCGATCGGCGCTCGGAGCGCGCCACGCTCTCAGCCGCTGTGGGCGGTCTTTAAACCGGCTGGAGCACTCCTTAATCTGTGTAATCCCCATAAAATCGTCCCTGAAAACCATCTGAATTTTGCGAATGGTGTCCACCTGGAGGTCTCTCACAGTTTCTGGAAAAATTTGATGCAGCAAAGCTCCAAATCATTCCGCCATTTTATTTGCAATAAAAATCCGACGAGAGGGGTGGACCACTGCTCACACAAAGCCTGCTCACAGGCGAATGACGCAACCGACAGGCGTGAAAAAACTCACGCATGCGCACGAAGGTTGGCTGATGCAATCACACATGATTCAAATCCATATGGTTTTTGCAAAAAATAAAAAGGTCGGATACTTTTCTAACAGACCTCGTAGATGTGATCAAATGTCAGGAATATGTATAGTTCATGCACTTGAATCAAAGTTTTTTTGTGGTTTTATCAAGTTTTTTTCCAACTTTTTCACACACCTGTCTACATATACGGTCCCACAGTTGACAGTGCATGTCAGAGCACAAACCAAGCATGAAGTCAAAGGAATTGTCTGTAGACCTCTGACACAGGATTGTCTTGAGGCACAAATATGGGAAAGGATACAGAAACACTTCTGCTGCTTTGAAGGACCCAATGAGCACAGTGGACTCCATCATCTGTAAATGGAAGAAGTTCAGATCCACCAGGACTCTTCCTAGAGCTGGCCGCCTGACCAAGAACCCAATGGTCACTCTGTCAGAGCTCCAGCATTCCTTGTTGGAGAGAGGAGAACCTTCCAGAAGGACAACCATCTCTGCAGCAATCTACCAACCAGGCCTGTATGGCAGAGTGACCAGACGGAAGCCACTCCTTAGTAAAAGGCACTTGGCAGCCAACCTGGAGTTTGACAAAAGGCACCTGAAGGACTCTCAGACCATGAGAAACAAAATTCTCTGGTCTGATGAGACAAAGCTTGAACTCTTTGGTGTGAATGCCAGGAGTCATATTTAGAGGAAACGAGGCACCATCCCTACAGTGAAGCATGGTGGTGGCAACATCATGCTGTGGGGATGTTTTTCAGTGGCAGGAACTGGGAGACTAGTCAGGACTGACGGAAAGATGAATGCAATAATGTACAGAAACATCCTGGATGAAAACCTGCTCCAGCATGCTCTTGACCTCTGACTGTGATGACGGTTCTATGACCCTAAACACACAGCCAAGATATCAAAGGAGTGTCTTCAGGACAACTCTGTGAACATCCTTGAGTGGCCTAGCCAGAACCCAGACCTGAATCTGACTGAACATCTCTGGAGAGATCTGAAAATGTTTGTGCACCGATGCTCCCCATCCAACCTGATGGAGCTTGAGAGGTGCTGCAAAGAGGAATGGACAAAATTGCCCAAAGATAGGTGCACCAAGCTTGTGACATCATATTCAAGAAGACTTGAGGCTGCAATTGCTGCCAAAGGTGCATCAACAAAGGACTAAGCAAAGGGTGTGAATATTTATGTACACGTGACTTCTTCATTTTTTTTAATACATTTTTTAAATAAATTTGCAAAAATTAAAAAAAAAAACTTTTTTATGTTGTCATTATGAGGTTCTGTGAATAGAATTTTAAGGGAAAAAATTTACTCCATTTTGGAATAACAAAATGCGGAGTATGCAAAGTGCTGTGAATACTTTCCGGATGTACTGTAATTAACAACATGTACATAATAGGAACCTAAAATTCAATCTAACTTTGCGGCCCAAATTCGCCCCCACAAAAAAATATCCTCTGGAGCCGCCGGTGCTCATAGAAATTGAAACTGTGCACCGACGCTCTTCATCCAACCTGATGGAGCTTGAGAGGTGCTGCATAGAGGAATGGGAAAACTGCCCAAAGATAGGTGCACCAAGCTTGTGACATCATATTCAAGAAGTCTTGAAGCTGCAATTGCTGCCAAAGGTTCATCAACAAAGGATTAAGCAAAGGGTGTACTTATGTACATGTGATTTCTTAGTTTTTTATATTTAATAAATTTGCAAAAAAAAAAAAAAAAAACTTTTTATGTTGTTATTATGGGGATCTGTGAATAGAATTTTAATGGGAAAAAAATAAATTTACTCCATTTTGGAATAACAAAATGCGGAATACGTGCTGTGAATACTTTCCGGATGTACTGTAATTAACAACACGTACGTAATAGGAACCTAAAATTGAATCTAACTTTGCAGCCCAAATTTGCCCCCACAAAAAAATATCCTCTGGAGCCACCGGTGCTCACAGAAATTGAAACATTTCATTGTATCAAATCAAAATGAGCCTTTCTTTTTAAAAGGCCATTCTGAAAATAGTTTTTTTTTTTAATACTAGTTTTTTAAAAATAACAGTTTAGAGAAACAATTCACTGAGTGTTACTAAAACTGCCAGACTTAAACCTCAGATTGCACACAAAGACAGATGGCTCATTACAAAAACACAAACTACACACTTTAACTCTCTGTGGAAATGATTTTCTCTGTTTATCGGAGCCCTGCCTGGTGCATTATTTTACCACACAATAAAACAGGATAAAGCATTGAGGTCTGGGTTTAGCGCTCTGCTAACTGATACGCTAAGATGCTTTGTTTCCCAGAAATGTTGCTCCTCAATCTTTCAGCAGCACTGAGTGAAGAAGAAGCACAGCTCCTTATATCAAACTGATCCAATTAAATTCTGCACAGTAAAAACTGAGCACCTTCCATGGCCCTCGAAGCAGCAAATATAATTCTAGTGTTGTCAGAATGGTGTAGTCTTGACTTTGAAACCCATGCCCAGGGTAATAACTGAAAATTCCCTTTGATATAGTGCCAGCAGGTAACCATAAAGCAACGTGTTGCCATGTTTGACTTGGATCCCAGCAGTTCTGTGAAAACCTTTATACAGAGCTTTGAATAAACATGCTGAACATCGACATTTGATGTCATTTGAAAGTCTCCAACAGCAGGTTCACGCTTCCTCTGTGGACACCTGAGTACAATGAAAACAGTCTTGTGAAAGTCATATTTTTGCAGATGGAATAAAAACCATGTCCAACATGCTGCAGAGTGTGAGGGCTTGCATAGGCCGGGACTTTGAGAGAAAGAAACTACCATATATTTTACTACTGGCATCATACACTGAAAACAAGAGAATAGTTGAACCAACTTAAAAAAAACTGTTGTGTCATCGACATATCTGAACCAGTGACTGGTATGTCGATGACACATGGGTTAAAATCAAGCAACAGGAAGTTGAGGACTTTACAGAACACATCAACTCGGTGGACGCCAATATCAAGTTCACACGTGAGGATGCCAGAAATAACCATTTAGCCTTCTTGGACTGTGATGTTACGATTGTAGAGAACAGGCAGCTCCAGACAGGGGTTTACAGAAAACCAACTCACACTAACCAATATCTGCTCTTTGGCTCAAACCACCCCCTTGAACACAAGCTCGGGGTGATCAGGACGCTTCAACACAGAGCCCTACAGGTGCCCACAACTGCAGAGGGAAGGGTTAAAGAACAACAAGTTGTCCGGAAAGCCCTCACAGTATGTGGGTACCCACGATGGTCCCTGGACAAAGTGCAGAAGTCCCAGAGAACAAAGAGACCAGATAGACAGGAGACGGAGACAAGAAGAAGAGGCATGTCTCTTCCTTATTTAGCAGGAGTAGGGGAAAAACTACAGAGGATCTTCAGACAGCACAAAATCCCAGTTTACTTTAAACTGGTTAACACCCTGAGACAGAAATTAGTTCACCCTAAGGACAGGATCCCTAGTTACAAACAGAGCAATGTAGTGTATTCTATCAGATGTCAGGAAAACTGTAACGAACACTACATAGGTGAGACTAAGCAACCTTTACACAAAAGGCTATACCAGCACCGCAGAGAGGGCGCCAGTGGACCTCAGTCTGCAGTTCATCTCCACCTTAAAGACACTAACCACACATTTGAGGACAAGGAAGTTAAAATATTAGCCAGAGAGAAGAAATGCTTTGAGAGGGGTCAAGGAAGCATTCTTAGTGAAATGTTTGAAACCCAGCCTTAACCGGGGAGGGGGTCTGAGACACGCTTTATCCCCTGTTTACAATGGGGTACTCAGGTCAAAGCAGTTTCAGTCTTTTGTTCATGGTAATGAGTCATTCACATCATCAGCAGAGTCATCAAGGGAGCCATCAGGAGGACAGCTGCCCTGTCATTAGGACGATTCTAACTAGAGCACAATAGGTGCTAATTAGAGCTATTGTTTAGTCACTAGCCTATAGCAGTCTGCCTCTCGGTAGGAGGGGTCTGGTTAGGTTCAAAACTCCAGCTTTTGTGACTTCTTGATTATTCTTCTCTACAAGAGTCAAGACAGAAGTCAGACCACCAGAGCAAGAATTTAGCTGAGGAAGCTTCTGCGATTTGAAGCGGAACGTCCTCGCGTCAAGCAACCCAGTCCAGTTGAAGACTCAAGCTTCTCTACTATGGAAACCACCTGGACAACTGAGAGCCTACACAGAAAGATAAAAAAAACAAACAATTCAGGCCTGGACCTCTTCAACCTGTAATGTGAACACACCCGATGTCAACTATGTGGCAAACTGTTTTCAAAATCATCAGTTTTAGCATTTTAGCCATCAATAATCACAACAGTTGATCGAGACGCTTCCAAAGGAGAGCTGTTATTTCTACCGATTTGCATGTAAACCGGCGCCAGTGCAGATTTACACGGATCTAAGGGCTCCACCAGCAAATCCTCTGAGGCACAACTGAGCTAAGGGCAGAATTTCACAACTCCATCAGCAAGCTTATTAGATCACATTAGAACTCAGGAGACGAAAAGCACATCTAGTACAGGAATGTCCATGAACCATATCACATCCCACCGCTCCCTCGTTCTCTCCCGGACGAGCCCCGTGTCACAGCGAGACCGAGCCACTTACCAGAGTCGGAGCTGGATGTCGCCACGGGCATGTTAAAAACCAGTTCCTCCCACGATTCTCCACAAGATTCGTTAGGTCACCTGGAATGAGAGAGAGGGAGACGAGATAGAGGAAAACAATTAATGAGATATTGATTGTGAATATGAATGCAAATTCCTTCCACTTCACCACACACAGGCAGAGTTGAAGTTGAGCGAGTGTAAACGTGCTGCCACAGAGAGTTTAACACATGAAGCTGCACTGCAGGTTTTACAGCGCATAAAGAGTCCCGGGTCCTAAAGTGGACCTTTGCATATACAAAAAGTCACATGATTTCACAAGCTCCACAAGTACCAACTGCATGGCAACATAGATATGTAACATATATCATCTATACGTATATGTGCATCAGCTCCAATCACTCATAAGCTTAAAAACAAACAGAAAAGAGTCAAAGGGAATTGGAGGTGAGTGGTACACTGGTGTCATAGTCATTGCGCAATATCAACACTGTTAGAAATAACGCCAATGAGAACCTGTGCTAGGCCAGAAATCATTTTAATGGTGCCACTGAAAAATAACACCAAATAGTCATGAATTTAACATCAATAATCATTTTTGTGCATCTGCACCAAGTATCAGCAGCACAGAGGCTGTGATGATCAAATGTGTGTTTTTGTTTGTTGGTTTTTCCTGTTCTTTTGAGTTCCACACGTGAGCCAAAATATCTGTTTAACACTGTAATTTTATTATAGATGTAAAGGTAAGTCCCTTCAGCTGCTCCCTTGTTTGCACTCGGGGTCGCCACAAATCCAAGGTGGATCTGCATGTTGAATTGGCACAGGTTTTACGCCGGATGCCCTTCTTGACGCAACTCCACATTACATGGAGAAATGGGGCAGGGGTGGGATTTCAATCCAGAACCTTCTGCAATGAAACTAAGCGCATTAACCACTTGGCCACCATTGGCCATAAAGGCATTTTCACATAAAGGCATTAATTTCCAATCATAGGAATACTATTAAACTGTGATTCTGTTGTGTGAACCAGTAGAGTGTTGAGCTGCAGGCTTGTTTAAGCCATAACGATTATTAAACAAGCACACCCACAGATTTATTAAACATAAAATCATAATGCCCTTGGGACTCCGGCGAGGGCGGCGCATCTCCTCCTTTCTCCTCTCTCTTCCTCTATCTCTGCTCCAACCTTCAAAGTCCCCTACTTCACCCCGACTGTGAATTCTTCAAACTATATTGGATTAACCATGGAATTGATCAGCTGGTCTCTGAATGCTATTGACACCATTTTTTCAACAAGGAAATCAGGGCTGGGGGACCCTGTGTGCCCAGATGGGACCTACCCTGCAGGCTATGTTCTCAACACCTGGGAGAAATTGCGTGTTGCGTGCTTGGTACCACTCTTTGTGGAAGACGTCAAAGATTTATTTATATTTGTTTTATCGTAGGAGGGCTGGTACTTATTGGTTTATGTGCTACCCTGACCTACCAGAGAATTGGCAACATGGCTGCTACCAGAACCACGACCCCTCATCTGTCCTTCATGATTAATGAGTTGGGCAAGGCGATACATTCTCAGACTGCGTTAACCATTGAACTCAGACGTAAGTTGGATAACATCTTGGAGCAAATGTACACATTGCAAAGGAAGATGTCGGAGACCAGGGAATACTCATAAATTGGATTTGGTTGGTTAGAGGAGCTGCAAATGTGTTTCTCTGCTCAACTCTAAACATGGCAGGCTTATCAGCCTCCGAAGGTCAAAACGCCCCGCTGTTTTCCTCCAGAAGAATTTCTACGGCCTTGGTGAACCATTCGGCTGCCCTCTTATCTTCTGCCCTCCCCGACAGTCAGTCTGTTGTTGTCAAGGCAACTCCAGACATTATGCGCACACTGTCAGAAACAAATACAAACTCATCTGACTGATACAAACTCATCTCATCTGCAATCATGACGCACCCCCCCACACACACACACCTTTACCACTCCCCCCTCCGCCCTAATGCTCTCCCCAAGCTTGCAGCTGTGCGGGACACTGCCCCCCTCCCCCACATTCACAATGCCTCAATTCGAATGATGGACTGTTGTACATAAACAATCAAATGTATATGTTTGGGTGTTCTAATTCTGATGTGTGCCATTATTACGTTCAACTTGTAATAATTGTTTATTAATTGTATTTTTGTCTGAGGTGATTGTGTGGGAAGAAATTTCATTGCACTTGTAATTGCAATAAATGTATCTATCTATCTATCTATAAGAGGATTGGACTCATGATGCTTTTCATCTGGATTTTAACAAAATTGAAATTGGAAATAGTTCAGGTTAAACTCTGAATTGTGTCTCTTTTCAATTAATCTGTAAATTATCAGCTGAAGCCTGGAATTTTACAGCTCTGTTTTTAGACGCTGTCATCTTTTCACTCGAGACAAAAACTTAATCCACAATATCGATTTAAAATGTTGTATAAAAGGCTATATAATGTAGCTGAATGGGACAAGCTGAAAATACTTGCCATGCAGAAATGTCATTAGAAGTGCCTGGTAGCAAGAAAGAGATGCCTGCAGAGCTAAACATGCATGTTTCATTCACTAAATATAAAGAAAGTTTAAAAAGATGAGTGATTATAGAGTTACCCGCTTACCTTAGCCTAGCTGTCCTCTCCCAGTGTTGCTCTACACTCAGGTGTTACAAGCCGACTGCTGATGAGGGGCCCATTCTGTAAGACACAGCACCTCATCGGCAGTCGACGTGTACTCAATAACTTGTAACTGTCAACCAACAACAGAAGAAGGCAGAGCTTAACCTCTTTAGGTGGTCCAAGTATTTTTCCTTTTATCTGCTTGTGAATGAGTGAATGAGAGTGCACGTGGGCCGTGTGCATGTAAACACAGACTGTCATAAAGTCAAGACGAAACAGAAGCGCCGAGTGAAAGAAAGCTGCTGTCGAGGCAGCGAGGCTCTGCCAGAGTGTGAGTGGCTCTCAGAGATCAAACAACGATGGTGAGGGAGGAAAAGCGCCTGACGAACGAGCGACTCTGGCAACCAAGGATGCTTACTCCTGGTTGCCATAGCGATTGCTATTCCTAGTGGAGCAGGTGTCACCAAAATTCACCAATTTCACAAAAAGGACATCACGTTTGAATGTGCACATGCAGGCATAAAATTAATTTAAAAAACTGAAATATTTTTCTAAAATAATCTCAAAAGAGAACAACAGTCAGTTCATACTTTATGCATATATTGTAGAAATAAGCTCTGATCCAGCTTTGCTTATATTTTGGTGTATTTTTCATCTTTTTTATACATTACAAATATTTTTTATATGTTTTGCTCTTGACAACATGTTAATCTGATAACTGAGACATTCTTTGACACTGAAGGATCTGGGTCTTTGCAGAACTCTGATCTCTACGGATCAAGCCCTTAATACCATGTAGCAGTCCCCCGAGGCTTATCCCTGGCATCCTGTGTTTATACTGTGAAATGACAGAGCTTGTTAAAAGTATGCAGAGACCACATGGCAACTAAAAAGTCAAAGCCGATTGCAGCAAAGCTTGGCTGTGCTCCGACTGGACAGACACACTCTGGGCGGTTTGGAGAAAGGAGGATCTTCTGTGCTTTGAATCTGGCATTTTCCTTTGTTCTTATTTTTATCTTACTAATGAGGAACATCAGCAAAAAATCATCAGTTTTTTATGTAGGTTTCTCCATAATTTCTAAAATTATGATCTTAAAACTTACACTGAAAGCAAATCTCTACAACTTGATGTAAATTAAAGCTACAGTGTGTAGGATTACTTCCATCTAGTGGTGAATTTGTAGACTGCAGATACCAATTTTGTTTCCCCTTCATGTTTGTGCTTCTTTGGTGAGGGGGATTCATGCTGACTTGACTTATCTTGTGATAAGCAATTGGTATGATCCTCCATCCCCCCCAACAAAAATCAGGGTTGTCAATCATGTTAGCATGCGCTAGCTACCAGTAGACATCACCTTCTTTTGTCATCAGTGTTCTGGCAGCACAACAAAGAATGGAAAAGATGGATAATCGCGACCTCCTTCTGGGTCAGGCTCAGAACTTCTCAAATGTCCCATGCATGCTCCATTTGGACTACTACGCATACCAACATGGCGGTGCAACATGGCGGCCTCCACTAGGGTGGCCACTCCCATGTAAACATGAAGCGCTCATTCAAAGCTTATAACACATTGCATTGTTATTGCAGATAATTATCTACAGATTGCTAAATGCTACATTCCATCTCTGCTAATGAATGCCCCAAAATCCTACACACTGTAGCTTTAAATGGCAACATCACAGCCACGAAAAATCATAATTTTTTTAAGTTATCACTTTTACAGCCAGATTTCTTTCAACATGTGACGAGAACATTTCAGAGTCACTGAATTTGTGCTGGAGTTCATTTATGTCAATAATTAAGAAGTCCAAACAGTGTGGTGGAGTAGGCAGAAACTCACAGTTTACACTCTGAGTTTAAAGGACATAATTCAAAATATACTGAATATTAGGAAACCTGAATTCTTTTTTTTTAAATATCAAAAAAAAAAAAATAGAATAATTGTGTAAAAACACCAAGGCAGGAGACTGGGGTTCAAATCCCAGTCAGGACTTCCAAGTCTCCACTTAGGAGGCGCATGACTCGAAAGATGAGTGAGAGACATGAAACTGAAGCCAAAATGAATGACTGGACGTCACCTGGGTTAAAAAATGGTTTCAAACCTACAGCCCCTAATTACCTCCACCAGCAAAGGTAACTATTCGCCATAGAAGCTTCCAATTTGGCTCATGTTCCTTTTAGGGAGATGCTTTCTGATTGACCTTGGCCTTCAACCTTGACCTTCAAAAGTTCAGTCAAGGTCAAAGTTGACCTGAAAAATCAGGCGGAGGTACTTGCGCTCTCTGAGTGCAGCTCGAGCTCTGTGGTGTTGAAGTTTCAAAAAAAATTCTCATCCATTGTGACTTTAAAATAACTATTTTTTTTCTGAGTCAGACAGGTTTTTTTATAATCACTGAAAATAAATAAAAATGTAATAATAACAAGCCATTTTTTGTTGCTGTTTTTGGTAACAGTTAAAAACTGGCCTGGAATAGACAACATTCAGTTTTTGTGTGGATCTGCGTAAAGGGAAATTGCTAAATAAATAATAAAAAGGTGTTAAAAAGCTTAAATTTCTGCACCACCGACCAATGAATGCAAAGTTTGGGACTTTACTGGCTTGTGGCTTAATAATATCCATCACATTCAAGGGTTTTGCAACTCCAGCAAACATTAGAGGATTACTTTTAGTTTCTGTTCCGCACTGTGGAAGATGGCTTAGTTGGTCCAAATTGCTTTTCTTTTGTTCTCTGAGACTTTTGTGTTTCTCGGCAGTCCTACATCTGTCGTAGTTAATTATTTTATCAAAGCAAATGTCTCCATCAGTAAGATTCCTGCAGCTGGCGGGGCAGAACCTGCACCCTTCTACATTTTTCCACATGACGTTTTCCAGCCTAGAGAGCAACGACATAAACGGTGACGCAGGTGGTGTGGCAAGTGGAAAGCGCCTTGAGCTGTTCC
The DNA here is from genome assembly GCF_902500255.1 of Thalassophryne amazonica. Lineage (NCBI taxonomy): Eukaryota > Metazoa > Chordata > Actinopteri > Batrachoidiformes > Batrachoididae > Thalassophryne > Thalassophryne amazonica. The sequence goes on along the minus strand of NC_047120.1, from coordinate 57,366,472 downwards.
CCCAGCGAAGCTGCATTAGAGCCTGTAAACACACACGCACGCACGCACACACACTCATGCACACCAGTGACCAAACACATCTTAATCCACACATGCAGGCTGGCGTCAGGCCTAAAAATAACCCTGTGCTCCCACAGGTTCAGCTCCTCTCATTACTTTACAAGGGAAAACTGTTGTATCCAAGACAACCGTGAGCAGCGCTCGCGTTTTTCCACAGCTCTTTGCCATGGCAACAAGGAAAAATGCGTAAAATAATAATAAGTTGGAGCTAAATGTGGGTCAGTGAAAAGATTTGGGCCACTCGTTCATAAAGGGCTGCTCTTTATCGTAACTGTCAGTGTGATCGGATTTTTGTTTTTTTAAGTGAGGACGTCATATAACAGACAGAAAAACAATACGCAGCACTTTTAAAGAGGTAATATCATGGACAACTGCATTTAATTAATGTTTTACATTTAAATATAGCAGTAAATATCCTTAGAGTCATACAATTCCATGTCCAAGTGCGCTGAAACTACTCAACTCCAAGTGAAATTAACACCAGAAACAGCTGATTTCACACTACTGTGATGTATGTCACGGAACTCTATATCTAGATTCCCGCTTACTCTGCAGAGACACGCCCCCTAGGCTAATCTCTCTATATGACAGACGCCCACACAGTCTCTCTAAAACTACGTTGACATGTTTTACATGTGTCACTTCTTTATTGTGCACGCTTGTGTGTTATATATTTCTAGCATGGAGTAATATGGTGTGCACTGCAGCAACACACCACATTAAAAGTTTAAATGCGGTGAACATTAGCCACACAAACATGCTGACCTTTTCTTACACAACCAACGAGAGCGGCGCTCGCAGCGGACAAGATGCTAATGCTGAAAATCATTCGTTTTGCAATTTCCAGAATTGTGCAACAACAAACTGGTTTCTTGTGGAAATGTGAGCCAAAAAAAAAAAAAAAAAACTTTTACATACAGCTGAACATTTTGTTACAAAAAATTGTTTTAAATCTGAAATAAGTGCAGCTGTTGTAGTCAAGTTTACTATATAGTCAATGCTACCTCTATTAAACAATGGTTGCAGACCAGACGAGAGTATAGCGCCAACGACAGTTGTGGGGTGGTAAGATCTGCGCGGACCAATGGTGTGTGTAGTGTGCAGGATCCAATAACATGAACATATGTTTAGAAAGTGTAGCGGCTCCTGGGTGGATGCATCAATGCTCCCGGATCCAACCTGACAGTTATTTCATTTCAATTCCTTGAGGTAAACTGAAAAAAAGTGAAGTAAAATGTACTGTAATTTAGACCAAGAAATTCAAAGTTTTCTGCTTCACAATTGTTTCAGTGTAGGATGAGTCATCCCCAACAAAGATCAGAAGTTAGACTGGGAAAATTAAGCGCATTACACACAATAACCTTATAAAACATAAAAAAAAATAAAAAAAAAAGGATGAGGACTAAAGGTGCCCTGACACTTGTACACATTTAACCCTGCAGTGCCACACAAGTCGCCTTGATAATGCCACCCGCTGTGTTCCCAGCTACATGCTGCGCTTTGTGCCGCTGGACGCTGTGTATATAAAATACTTATTTCGGAGTGGATTAATCATTTTCTCTGAGTTTGGCTGATGAAAACACCTCTAATCGCTTCCGGAATCACAGAGAAATCTACAGCTGCAGCTTTTCTCTCTCTCTCTCTCATGTGCTTCATGAGGTGGAGAATGCATTTGGAACAGTCTTAAAGATAATTATTTGTAATATTTATATTGTAATAGCTTGGTAAGACAGTTGCATGTTCATTCCTTCTCATGAGTAGCTGTAAAATTATATTTATGATAGATTTAACATCTCGTCATAATCGTTCAGATGAGCTGCGCTGTGATGCTGTGCGCTGACGCAACCACTCACACCCAGTGTTTTTTAATTGTTTGCACAATGTTCATGTGAAGTTCACGTAATTAACGTGTGACAGACATCTTGAACATTTCAAAATTTTCTTTGCACACTTGCACAAAACCACGCACAGTTGACAACAGTTTACAACAAGTTTGAGACGGGTTTACTCTCCTGCATGGCAGGGCCAGTGTGTAACAGTGCGCGGATCAAAGTTGTGCAAGTGTCAAGGCACCTTATCTTTGAGCGCCACCTATACATGTACTTACTGCTCTTAACTCTCCAGGTAACATGTGCTATAACTGCAAAGAATTGCTCTTGTGTAACTTATATTATCGCTGCCTGCAGCCAGCAAATTTCCCTTTTTAGTCACTCTGGGTGTGACCTTTGTTGACCTCTGTCAGGGTATCCACTGGAAATTTTAGGGGGGGAAACAAATTGGTGTGTACCCATCCTTCCTGTCACCATCACAGCATAATCCAAAGTGTGTGATCCTTAAAAAAAAAAATGCCTCTTTTTGTGTTCAACATTAGATACAAAACCAACAATTTTCATTAAAACAAAAATAAAAGAAGCAGTGAAGAGCACAAGGCAATCCACCGTCACCGGATCTCGTTTGGAAAAAAGCGACATCTGATAAAAAAACCAGTGGATTTTAGTGATGCGGGTCCTCCATCTCCCTCTGCTGACAGGGATAGTAATTAGTGTAATTAGAATTAAATGTCATGTGCGTACCACTGAGAGGCTAACTGACTCGGGCAAAGTGCTGCGAGTCGCTCAGGAGGAGCATTTACAATCAACGCTCAGCATGGGTTTCATTAGATATCCCTTTTACTTTTTTCCCCCGCTTCCAGAACAACCAGGCCACAATAAGAAGAGGAAATGTCACTGTTTCAGTATCACCAACACGGAAAGGCTACAGGGAAAAATCAGCGTTATCTGGGATAAGCCGATATGATGCTTGTGTATCTGACTGATATTACTGCAGGTGAATGTCATCCACTGATAATGTCTCCAAACTGAACCACAGCAGCATAAAATCAGTCTGCAAAAATGTATTTATGTATGCAAGATAATATCACTGTAATTACAACGGTCATTTTGGAAGACTTTGGAAGATCATAATAAATACAAGACTTGCTCTGTGCACATTGGTGAAAACCTGGCAACAATGAAATATATGGCAGGGAACTAATCAATAGTGTTTTTGGAATAAAATTACTTAATGTCATGATGTTCTTATGATGTCATTACATCACATAACATGTAATAACAAATGTGGAGCTGACTGATTTAAGCTTCGGAGCCTCTCTCCAGCCCTATTGGTTGCTGAGATATCCTGGAAAATATATATTTTAATAACCTTAACAACCAATCTGCTCTAAATGATAATCATCTGGAGATACAGACTTAAGGAATATTCTTACCAACTTTAATGAAAATCTGCTCACCCATTTCCGAGTTGTTTTGCACACAAAAGTAACAGTCATAAAAACATAAGACACCTTAGCAATTAAAATGCTATTGTTCACACAGAGGGTTAAGAGGATAAAAATAAAATATTGTCATCCAATACCAAGAGGATTATAACTTCTTCAGTCGCCTACATCAATTAAACAATAAAAGTAAACAGCTTTCATCACAAGCTTTATCCAGATGGTTTTTAAAAGAAGTGCAGCACAACACAAGTTCTACCAGAGGGCTCAGGTTTTTAAGAGGTCACTCAGAATCAGTTAATCAACATCAGCTTTAATCTCTAAATGAATCAAAATAAACCATGCACATTCCTTAAAATATCAATGCTCTCAGTCACCTCTTGCTGTTTACAGATCGCTGTCAAGACATCCCCTCTTCCACCCCACCACTAACATTTGGTCGCCGTCCTCTACCTGCGAGCAGGCCCCGCCCCTGTCATTTCCATTGGCAGGATTTGTGATCATCTCATGTCTACTCTCTGCCATGATGGGGACCAGCACCAAATCTGATTCACCATAGACTATAAAATTCTGTGTGATGCAGTATTAAAATTGACTTTAACTTGGTTTCTGTATCCTTCTGGTAGAAGTGTCAGATCACGCAAAGAATTTAATTAAAATAGGTGTCAGTGTTTTACTGTAGTTTTTCTTGTCTGTCACTCACTCATCTTCAACCACTTACTCCAATTAAGGGCTGCGGGGTGCTGGAGCCTATATAATGCTGAAATAATTCATGTATATTTTATTATTTAAAAAGGTAGTATCACCTGCACTAGCAGGTGCAAATATAAAATTTAACTAATGAAGTCCATGTCAATTCTCTGCTTTATCTCTTTCTGGATGATTCCCCGCCCTTTATCATGCTTTTTTCAACATGAAGTTAATCACATCAAAGTAGTAAAAAGGCCATTTCAACATTTACAAACATCCCATGATGCTTCACTGATACACAAGGCTAGAAAACCCTATATATGTTACTCTGTTCTATAAATTTTAATCTAATTAGGGCAGTAAAACCAAGCTAATTCTAGAAATGGCAACAAAGTCAAAACTATTTAAGAGTCAACAACATATCAAACCACAAGCTAAAACCATGTAGCTATGGAGCCTTGCACATTAGCTAAGCGCTAACATGTATCATTACCTACTGTGAATTGTACATGTGAAAGTATGATTTAAATAAAATGTTATGGGCCTACACGAGCAAAAACAAATCTGGTCAAGTTTGATAAAAATTGCGTTGCAATACATATTATAACATTATGTGATATTTTAATGTAAGACTTCTTATAGACCTGTGTGTTGACAAGCTAACTGAGGACGGCATCTGTCTTCTAATGGAAGATAAAATTATTGGTAAAATTATTAACTGGGCAGCAGCCTTCTTGAAAGGTACCGTTATACGAGGTCTGTTAGAAAAGTAACGGACCTTTTTATTTTATGCAAAAAATATATGGATTTGATTCATATGTTTTTACGTCAGCCAAGCTTGAACCTTCGTGCGCATGCGTGAGTTTTTTCATGCCTGTCGGTTGCGTCATTCGCCTGTGGGCAGGCTTTGAGTGAGCACTGGTCCACCCCCTCGTCGGATTTTTATTGTCAGGGAAATGGCGGAATGATTTGGGCTTTGTTCCATCAGAATTTTTTCAGAAACTGTTAGAGACAGGCAGCTGGAAACCATTCGGAAAATTAATTTGGCTTTTGGTGAAAATTTTTTGGGCTTCACAGAGATTAAGGAGTGTTACTACCGCTTTAAGGACGGCCCACAATGGCGCATGGAGCGCCGCGCTCCGAGCCGCGATTGACAGGCAGAAACGACCATTTCATTTCTAAAAGGATGGCTGTATGGCTCCGGGACCATCGTGTGCAATTTCTCTGGTTATCACAAGAGCTGGACATCAGCCTTTTCCGGCAGATTTCACTTTTAACAAGAGATTTTGTCATGGAAAGCCGCGCGTAGGCTTTGCGCGTCACGACGGATTCGCTGATTGAGCGAGACAAAGGAACACCTCCGTTTTGGAGTGTCAGAGGACAAGTTGGGACATGCCCAGCTCTCCACAATTTCTCTTATACTCACTCGACTGGTAAGCCACTGAAAGCTGAGATAGGCATGTCCCAACTTGTCCTCTGACACTCCAAAACGGAGGTGTTCCTTTGTCTCGCTCCATCAGCGGCTCCGTCATAACGTGCGAAGCCTCTGCGTGGCTTTCCATGACAAAATCTCTTGTTAAAAATGAAATCTGCCGGAAAATGGCTGATGTCCAGCTCTTGTGATAACCAGAGAAATTGCACACGATGGTCCCGGAGCCGTACACCCATCCGTTTAGAAATGAAATGGTCGTTTCTGCCTGTCGATCGCGGCTCGGAGCGCGGCGTGCCGTGCGCCATTGTGGGCTGTCTTTAAAGCGGTAGTAACACTCTTTAATCTCTGTGAAGCCCAAAAATTTTTTACCGAAAGCCAAATGAATTTTCCGAATGGTTTCCAGCTGCCTGTCTCTAACAGTTTCTGAAAAAATTCTGATGGAGCAAAGCCCAAATCATTCCGCCATTTCCCTGACAATAAAAATCCGACGAGGGGGGTGGACCAGTGCTCACTCAAAGCCTGCCCACAGGAGAATGATGCAACCGACAGGCGTGAAAAAACTCACGCATGCACACGAAGGTTCAAGCTTGGCTGACGTAAAAACATATGAATCAAATCCATATATTTTTTGCATAAAATAAAAAGGTCGGATACTTTTCTAACAGACCTCGTATATTGTGGAAAATTCCGTCATGCCACTTTAACTTGTTTCTTGACTTTGATGTAAATATTCATTGATTGGTTTACAGAATTGAACTTTTTTTTGCACTGTACTCTTACGAGGTCTGTCCATAAAGTATCGTACCTTTTTATTTTATTTTTTTTTAAACTATATGGATTTGATTCATATGTTTTCACGTCAGACAAGCTTGAACCCTTGTGTGCATGCATGAGTTTTTCCACACCTGTCGGTGACGTCATTTGCCTGTGAGCACGCCTTGTGGAAGGAGTGGTCCCGCCCCGTCGTCGGATTTTCATTGTCTGGAAATGGCGGAATGATTTGGGGGTTTTTTCCATGAGAATTTTTTCAGAAGCTGTTAGAGACTGGCACCTGGAAACTATTCGAAAAATTTATCTGGCTTTCGGTGAAAATTTTACGGGCTTCACAGAGAATAAGGTCTGGTAGTACAGCTTTAAGGACCCCTTTAAGGACGCTCAGCGCGCCGTGCTCCGAGCTGCGATGACACGGCACAAGCCACCGGACCATTTCTGAGCTGATGGCTCTGTGGATACGAGACCGTTGTGTGCTCTTTCTCTGGTCACGACCGATTCGCTTTGGAAGCGAGACAAAGGAACACCTCCGTTTCGGCGTGTCAGAGGACAAGTTTGGACATGTCCAGCTCTCACTGATACTTACTGGACTGGTAAGCATTGAAAGCCGAGATAGACATGATAGCCACCAGACTGCTTGGTCCAGTTTACATTATTGCTTATCAAAGCTATAAAGCCCACAATGAATTTCTCTATTTGATCTGGAGAAGAAAAAAAAAATCCATGAATTTCAGATACATTGTGATGATGATTGATCGTGACATCTTGTGGTGAGATTGCAAATTGCAATATATAGGGGAGCAACTACTGATTTCTTTTCTGTTCTTCATCAGTCTTATGGTTGTGCTGCAAAATACAAAAGGCTGAGTAATTCTGTTCTTTAGGGCTACTGGAGCAACATGGCGGTCTCTGTTAGGGGAACCGCCCCCGTGTTGATATGAAGGGCTCAATACTGGTTCGTTATTGCAGGTAATTATAATTATACACTAATGAACAGGTGGTTATGATGAAAACTATATTCCAGTTCTGCTAAATCCTACATACTGTAGCTTTAAATATGCTTTCACTAAGCCAGAATGTTCATCTATTGGACAAAAACTGTTGTGTGTAGTTTTGTCGTTGATTTGATTTATTTGCTGCAGAGTAAACACGCTGGATTCCATACACAATCCCAATGCACAAAACAAAATTACTAGTTATTATTAATACTCATACGATTATTAGGAAACTCAAACCGTGCACATCTGTACTGTTGACCTACGCGTCTGTGCACGACCCTGAAGGTGTGAGCATGCGCAGTGGAAAGAACAGGTGCACAAAACCACAACACACACCGCAGACACAATTCAGATAATGCACGGGGCTGCGCGTGCACAGACCTGTAACTAAAGGTGAGATTGCGCGCTGATCGCTCGTGCATATGCGTCTGATGATGCGTAATGATCGGTGCCGTCCTGCGGCGCTCACCTGTCCGGTTTATTCGAAGCCTCGTCGGGCGTGAGCAGCTTTCCGGAGGTCACAGTCCCTCAAAGGCGGCCAGCAGCTCCGGTTATCGATCTGCGAGCACGCGGTGAACGCGAAGACGAGCAAACAACAACGCGCGCAAACTGAACGCAGCACCGACACGCGGACAGTCCCGCTGTTTGCGCACCGACGCGCCCCCCAGACGGCCGGTACGGAGGGTCAGCGGTGACGAATTAAAGCGGTTTGTGTGGAGTTGTGGACCGAGCGTCGGTGTGAATACAGAGGAGCGGCACCGAGAGCGACGTTTGTTAATGAAGCAGCGACATCTAAAGGCGGGAAGCGCTGGTACAGCGACTTCAGCAAGAATGTCCATGCGCAGGAGAGAACAAGTGTGCGCGCGTGCGCGTGTAAAACAGAGAGATTTAGACCAAACTTGGTGGAAAGGCTGCAACCAAGGTCAAACTGTCAAAGTGATTCATTTTTTTAGAAGAATTGGTCCAAGGTCACAGGTCAAGGCCAAAAATTTGGCCCAGTGCTAAACATATAGTGGATATTTAGACTTTTTCAAGGAAGTATTTAAAGATACACATCTATCTATCACATTTGTTCAGTCATGGCTCAGTTGTAGGTGTGGCTGCAATTTGAAACGTCAACGCTAGATGGCGCTGAAAAGTGGAGCATTAATGTGCTTTTTATTCCCAAACAGCCAGATGCTGTTCATCATCTCCATATAATAATAATAATTATTATTATTATTATTATTAATCAAATTGGGACCAGGAGTAATTTGTTTTGTCGTGTCTTAATTACATTTTTAACACAAGTACTCAGCTATAATGAATCATTTATCATATTTTAAAAAGTAAATAATTCCATGCTTTAATTTTATTTATTTTACTTGTTTCCCCTTTAGAATTAATCTCTTATTTTGAAGGGTCTTTAAATGTTATTTACCCTTTTTTTTCTGGTGCGCTGGGGCAGAATTCGACTGGCGTCAATGGAAAAACAGACAAAACCCATCATTTCTTTTTGGTTCCAAATCTTTGAGAACACAAATAAAAACGTGTTCACAATAAATGTTTTGAATTAGTTTTTATAAATGAGTGTAAGATATTTCTGTCCAATATGCTAAAATAAAACACAAATTACTACAAACAATTTCTAAAATTTGAATTATTTCAGTTAAACAATTTAATGCTGTCAATTTCCTTCAATTCTTGAATTATCTCATCAGATTTTACAGTGAAGATAAGAACACTAATGAACGGTGCACACATCGTAATGTGTTAAAATTTTTTCCAGCTAGTACAGCAAATAAGCAGAAAAATACTTATAAAATTTTAAACAATTGCTCATTAAGACTCACTCTTTTGAAATGTTTGGATTGCCACACAAAATTTCAATATGGCCACCATTTTTCAAGATGGCCGCCCTTTTACCAATTTTGGTACAATAACTAAATCTACCAACTACTTTCTACCAGCTAATTGATATAGGGCTATTAGACAGCATTTGGGACACTAAACTAAGCGAAACTACACTAAAAATAGTACTATTCTACCATGGAGTTAGTAAAGCTAGGTGAAGCATTAGTAAAGCAGGATTAGCTGACACTGAACCCCACCACTGACATTCACTCCTTCAAACTAAATATCACTAACACCATCGTCTAAATTGTACATAGACATGAATTAATAGCCACAAAGGTATGTGTTACAATCAGTTACATAGAACATTCTCACATTTAACAAACTTTTATGAAGAGTACTTTTTGTTTTGACTTAAATATGAGAAACGACAAAGGATTTTGGCTGCCATCTTTGTTTATATTTGCCAAATCAAAACTTTAGCAAAAATTCATAATGCTCCTGTCCATTGACATTGCATAGGCTATATAAAACCAACAAAAACTCATAAACACATGACCAGAAGCACATAACCTGTGTGATAAAAACTTGATTGGTGGCCATCTTGAATAAAGGCGGCCATCTTGAAATTTTGAGTGGCTTCCAGTAAATCTGTAGACTTGTAAATATGTAGACTTGTAAATCTGTGGCCTGAGGAGAAGATGCGCAAATAATGTCATGCTTCTTTGTCTAACTGAAGTATTTTCCTGATAAAATGGATTTATCTGCTGCACTAAGCAACGTGCAACAATTTAGCAGCAATCACACATGAAAATGTCATTTTCTAGTTTACTGTTACAATTTCTAGTTTAGTTCACAAATGTTGTTGGGAAGACATTCGAACCCACTCCAGCCTCATACAAAAAACTAATGCAACATTGATTAAAATGTTTTATATTACTTTATAGTATTGATGCTCCAAAAATAACTTGCATTGATGAAACATTATCAAGGATGTCCTGAATATTTCCTTTCACATTAAACAACTGAAAAATACAGACTGATGAAGAATTTTCACTTAATTTTGGGTTTAACTATTTTCTTTGTAGTTGTCTTACCTGTCAAACATATGTCTCTTATATTTTATTCATATTTCCATCTAAATAAATCTATTTATTCCCTGTGAATGTAATTTATTAGTTGCACCATGTGCAGTGGAGGTATGACTCCCAGGGGAGGCCTGACTGCACCCGTGTCTTTGTTTGCCTCGTGGTTCAGATAAAAGATCTGGAATGCTGCGGTTATATGCAGCCATAAAGATAAATCAGCAGAAAATCAATGCAAACCAAATGAAACGTAATAAAAGAACGAGTGTGTGCATGTGAGAGGTTAGAAAAAAAGAATGACGACCAAACAACATGTTTATGTCTTACATTTAATCAAGGTGTTATTTATTCTAAAGTGATTTTGATATAAATTATTTACATTTTTTAGTCAACAACACAGACAGATTTACACACACACGTTAAATATTAATTATGAAGAGTCAGTGCAGGCGGCTTTTTAAGTACATCATTGGTTTCTGATTGTTGGTTAGTTGGTCTCGGGGAGATCTGAGGACCGTTATCACAGACGTCCTTTACCACTGATCACTGTATTCTAAGCTGCACAGAGGAAAAAAAAACACAGTTTGATTAATAAGCACTTACTTCATTTTATAAAATAAGCATTTTACAGACCGACTCTATTGTGAAAATGTGAAGGAGCTCATTGACAACAAAAACACCTTCGCAATCTTTTTACATTTAGGGTTTTAACCTTGTAACCGGTTAAATTGGGCAAAATCTATGTTGGGATTTTATGATAAGCTTCCTCAAACTCCCACAATTCCTTGTGTGTGCATGTAGAAACTCAGCTACTATATAGAAAATTGGGGACAGAAGTCCTCCATGATGTCACCCTGAAGAGCGGGTTTGAAGGTCAAATGGTTTGGCTCTAAGTGTCACCATCTTGGCAATGCCTGACTCCGCCTAACTCCCAGCCAACCCATAAATAGGCAAAGGGGTGGGCCTTGGACAAGAACAGTGTGACCTGGGTGCGAGAAATGAAGCGCAAACATGTCCACCTATCTCAAGATTGCCAAATTAGCTCAGGCGAACAGGTTAGCCTTGGTTTGGATGTTTGGTTAATGCGTATGTTTGCAGATGAGCCGGTGGTTCTTATAATGGGTGGTTTGGATTAGATTAGATTAGATTAGATTAGATTACATAGAACTTTGTTGATCCCTTTCGAAGACTCCCTCAGGGAAATTGAGGTTCTGGCAGCACTGTATAGCAGCACAAAGGGTAAGAAGCACACAGAGTATCAAGAGTGAAAGAAAAAAAAAACAGTTTGCAAATATAAATACAAATTTAAATCGGATATTAAAATCTCACACCAGCCTATTAGCTCAACAACTGTGCCACTATCAGTGTAGCTAACACCACCAAGCTATGGATACCTGCTAATTAGAGCTAATGGTACTAACATACAAATTTTTAAAAATAGTGGAATTTCCCTCAATGGAAATACTGGAGTACAGACTTCTTAGATGTTCAGTTAACTGCACTGCAAGTCATAGTGTCTCAAATATTAAGAACATTGCCATGGCACATATAAACTAATTAACTATAAACTTTAACACCTGATTTATGGCACCTGATTTAGGGCACATGATTTAACACGTTTGTTGACGTATGAACCATTTCAAAAATGTACAATGTTAAGTGTAATCTTTGAGACTTGAACTGGAAAATAAAACATCGGTAGACTTTATTTAAGGATTTGTGTCATTAACTGCAAATTACTCAAATATTACTCAAAATATTTGAAATCTTATTTACGGCAAGAAGAGGACAAACAAGTGCTCTTAGTTCTCTGAAGGATTTTAGTGGTGAACATAGGGAGAATCACTCATTTAAAAGAAGTTGAATCCCTGGGGTCACATCCTGCCTCTGGGTCCCTGAAAAATTATTATTTAATGTGCTCAGACATCTTTGGGCCATAACTTTGGATTTCTCACTAAATCAGTGTGAAACCTCAAAAATCCAAATGACTTTGTCTGTAGCATGGCTCATGCAGCAGGTCACCCCTTTGAGTCTGGTCTGCTTGAGGTTTCTTCCTCAGAGGGAGTTTTTCCTTACCACTGCTGCTTTGGGGGTTGATAAGGTTAGACCTTACTTGTGTGAAGCGCCTTGAGGCAACTCTGTTGTGATTTGGTGCTATATAAATGAAAATAAATTGAAAAAAATAATTGAAATTGAGGGCAGCACGGTGGATTAGTGGTTAGCACTGTTGCCTCACAGCGAGAAGGTCGTGGGTTCAATTCCCGTGGCCTTTCTGTGTGGAGTTTGCATGTTCTCCCTGTGTGTGCCTGGGTTTCCTCCGGGTGCTCCAGTTTCCTCCCACATCCAAGGACATGCGGGTTAGGTGGATTTGAGTCTTTAAATTGTCCGTAGGTGTGTGTGGGTGTGTCTGTGCTTGTTTGTCTATTTGTGGCCCTGCGACAGACTGGCGTCCTATCCAGGGTGTACCCTGCCTCGCACTTTATGACTGCTGGGATAGGCTCCAGCCCCCCGCGACCCTTAATTGGACTAAGCGGTAGAAGATGAATGAATGAATGAATTGAAATTGACTCAGGTATTATGTTCCTCCTCACCGAGGTTCGGCATCCTGGTTTGAATTGGCCCCAAACAGCAACCAGCCCGCCGCCTGCTCAGGATTTGACCTCTTCCCATACCTGGAGGAAGAAAATGATAATAAGACAACGAGCTGCAACGTCTGAGCAGCCTTTAACTTCGTCATCTGAAGGAGCACGACTTGATGTGATGCACGACTTGTGCAGTGAAACCACATGTCAAAGGTCTTTAATTACACGTGAGACTGTATCAACACAAAAACAGAAAAGCAAAATGTATTACTGAGGATGGAACAAGGATTTTATTTCACCTCAACATCAAATGTACGCTTTTATCTCACATGTACCTTCTGGCAAATTGTAGCTGAACTTTCAGGTCTTCTTTTTAAGAAAATCCTCCTCTAAACTGCTTCATCAGGAAGCTGTGTAACTGGTGATACAAAAGGTAAAACATGCACTGTGCACAGTTTCTCCAATCACAGCCACAGAAGCCTGTAACGTTTTCTGGGTTGTCTGGGTGTCTTGGTGGCTTTCCTCACTCTTCTCCTTCTTGCACACTCAGTTTTTCAGAACTGTCCACTCCACACAAATTTACCAGAGTGCCATACTGTTTGTATTTCTTCATAACTGATGTAAATAAAGTCCAAGACATATTCAGTGACTTGGAAATGTTCATGTATCCTTCCCCTGACTTGTCTGAAGAAAACTGGTAATAAAACTGATTATTTACAGGTATTATACCAAAGGGGCCCATTATTTATGCAACCCAGCATCTTAGCTTTTATATTTTTAAATAATTGATATGGAGTTGTACAGATTTGCATTCAGTTTGAGTTTGAGGAAGATCATTTTTGACATTTTTATATTTTGTATGTCTTTGTATTTTTTGTATTTTTATTTTTTTTTTGTTTGTATTTGAAATGGCATAAACAAATTAAAACATGTGAAATGTGTCTGTATTGTATCAGATATGAAAAAGTGGTATTATGCCATTCCTAATTTTATTATTAATATTGTAGGAGGATAAACTTGGAGGAATGGAGGAATTCCAGGACATGTTTGCAATATGTTTAACTCTGTGCCACATTTATCAATCAGAAGTATGTAATTGATCATCTTTATGATGCAGGAGGACTGTCGGAGCCTAAATGTGCAGAAGACCTTCTACAAATTAAACACTGATGATGAATGAGGGGTCACAGCGGAGAAATTAGAGGCTATCAGTTAAAATTTTACCCAACAGCCTGAGGAAAACCAGACCCCAGTGCACAACCTCATTATTTTTCATAACAAGCAAAGCAATGCATAAATATAATGAGCCAAACATGGTCTGTGAGTTATGGAACAAGAGCTGAACTTTTGACCAGGGCCTGAAAAATTTTAAATTGTTTTCAGATAGGAAACCGGCAAAATGATTCTTATATTGTCTTGATCCCTGTCTTGTTACAGATGGCTGGACCGGTTGTTCACGCACAGGCTGGTCAGATATTTTAAAGCTATAGGGCCTTTCAAATTTCACAAAACTGAGAAAATTTATTTTCTACCAAAATCCAAGCATTAAAATGTAGGTTTATTTTTAAAACATGTTGCAAAATTACAGCTTATTTTAATGAAGACATATTTATCCAGGAGGAAATTCCATAGTGAATATCATATTTTCCTTCATCGCCGTCATGCAGACTAACTACAGGAGGAGTTTTGAGATTATCTGTGACCCATCTTACGTTAACATTCATAAGACTTCTTGTAAATCACTTCCAAATGTTGGTCATAGCATCTGATTCCTTGAATTTCTCCACCTCTGGGGTTGAAATTCTATTTTTTATTTCCCCAAGCCATTATGAATTTTGATCATATTGGCAATATCATATTGAATCCTTTAATCCTTTATCTAAATGCTAAGGAATAAAATTATAGTGGTGCCAAAAAAATTCTTTTTATGACTTAAATCTTAAAAAATCCAGTGGCACTATACCTTTAAGCAAATATGTGAAAGTCTTGATCTCCAATTACACTATTTTTAAAGTATCTTCCGCAACAATTTTTTGCAGGTGATCACTATTATTTTTGATTTTAATTCTTACCTTGTTCATATGTATTAAAATGACAAAAAGACAAGCAACTCCACCTTTGATAAACTTGACTAAGTTTGGTAAACCTGACCCACCTCTGCCTGGTGATGAGGTTGAGGTAATGCCTGACTGCTGTGTTGTATTTGGCCCAGTCTTCCGGGGTGGCTTTGCCCCCCGGGGTCTCCGGCTGTGGCGGGTAGGCATCCACAAAGTCACTCCAACACAGCAGCAGGCACACCACGAGCATGGCGAGCATCATCCAGTGTCTGTGCAGGTTGGCCATCTGCGGAGGAGAAATTTGGGAGGTTTGAGTTCAATTTGTTCAAATGAATTAGTCGACCAAAACGTCCACCCTGCAGGAAAAAGTACCTTTCTCAAGAGATTCCTCCAGTCGTGGTCACCCGTCTTGCTCCTCTCTGCTCCTCTCAGTGGATTATATAGCATGGAACGGATACCTGATGCGCTCTGGGTACCGCTTAACCACACCTCTTGCTGCTGCCTCCAGCAGCATCACAGTTCTTATCTCTGCAGCAGATGGTGCACAACACTCTGCTGCTTCCAAAGCGGGACTTCCTGAGTGTGTGTGTGCAATGTGTCCGGTTGCATAAAGACCATCATTTAATATGTTTTTAAATTTGCTGTGTACTGTTATAATGTTAAACATCTGTTTGGCCCCCGTGGTGCTTGTGTTCTTTTGTGAAACACTCTGAAAGGATTACTTTGCAGGTGTTCCATTCAGCACCACGGACAGCGCAGCAGGAAAAATTTGTTTTTGTATCAGAAATACTCAAACTGCGAATTAACAAAAGGAACACAAAGTGCATCCCATGGCCCCACTCCACATGTATGTTAAGTTGGTGTCTGGTTTAATAGTAGAGGTGATAATGAAGTCTGGAAATTATTTCTATAGTGAACAATAGGTGTTTAAAAGATGGGAAATGGTCTATTTGTATAACAACGGATTGTTGCTTTACAGTTGGTATCTGATGTATTGGGCTTCATTTTCAGAAGGACCGTTCCTCTATCCTCCCCCAATACACCACCTAGAAATGTGTTCAATCAGACGAGGCCTTTGTTAGTTATTGTGCAGAAACAAAAATCAAAATGATGCCTATGGTGGCCATATTAGATGAAGGATGAACCCTGTTTTCCAAACAAACTTTCTCTTATTCTCCCTTAATACACCACCAAGAAACAGTTTCAATCAGATGAGGTGTTATTTAGTTATTGGGCGGAAACAAAAATCAAGATGGTGCCTATGGTGGCCATATTAGATGAAGGATGAACCCTGTTTTCCAAAGGAACCTTCCCCTACTCTCCCTTAATACACCACCAAGAAACAGTTTCAATCAGATGAGGTGTTATTTAGTTATTGGGTGGAAACAAAAATCAAGATGATGCCTATGGCAGCCATATTCGTTGAAAGATGAATCCCGATTTCCAAAGGAGCCTTCCCCTACTCTACCCTTAATACACCACCAAGAAACAGTTTCAATCAGATGAGGTGTTATTTAGTTATTGGGCGGAAACAAAAATCAAGATGGTGCCTATGGTGGCCATATTAGATGAAGGATGAACCCTGTTTTCCAAAGGAACCTTCCCCTACTCTCCCTTAATACACCACCAAGAAACAGTTTCAATCAGATGAGGTGTTATTTAGTTATTGGGTGGAAACAAAAATCAAGATGATGCCTATGGCAGCCATATTCGTTGAAAGATGAATCCCGATTTCCAAAGGAGCCTTCCCCTACTCTACCCTTAATACACCACCAAGAAACAGTTTCAATCAGATGAGGTGTTATTTAGTTATTGGGCGGAAACAAAAATCAAGATGGTGCCTATGGTGGCCATATTAGATGAAGGATGAACCCTGTTTTCCAAAGGAACCTTCCCCTACTCTCCCTTAATACACCACCAAGAAACAGTTTCAATCAGATGAGGTGTTATTTAGTTATTGGGTGGAAACAAAAATCAAGATGATGCCTATGGCAGCCATATTCGTTGAAAGATGAATCCCGATTTCCAAAGGAGCCTTCCCCTACTCTACCCTTAATACACCACCAAGAAACAGTTTCAATCAGATGAGGTGTTATTTAGTTATTGGGCGGAAACAAAAATCAAGATGGTGCCTATGGTGGCCATATTAGATGAAGGATCCTGTTTTCCAAAGGAGCCTTCCCCTACTCTACCCTTAATACACCACCAAGAAACGGTTTCAATCAGATGAGGTGTTATTTAGTTATTGGGTGGAAACAAAAATCAAGATGATTTCTATGGTGGCCATATTCATTGAAGGATGAACCCTGATTTCTAAAGGAACTTTCCCTTATTCTCCCTTAATACACTATCAAGAAATAGTTTCAGTCAGACAAGGTGTTATTTAGTTATCGTATTGAAAAGAAAGGTTTATAGATTGTGCTTGAATGCTTCGATGGATGGGAGGAATAATAATGGTTGCACTTTAACTTTGTTGGGCGTGTGCATAAAAATTGCTCATTGACACTACTGCTCATTCGTCTTGGATATGACTCTTTTACTGACACTGAAGCATAATAGTCCATGAGCCAGAAGGCATTTTTTGCCCAATCAACACCACTTACGTAAGATTGCTAAACAAGACTTACAATCCAGCCTCAGTATGCTATGGCGTACACAAATATGGATGACAGCCATCCCAGTTGAGGTCGAAGTATTAACTGGGAGGTCAAAATTAAAAAATAGTGCAGTTGTATTGAAACATATGCCATATTATCTGTCTGATCATCAAGATTCCAAAAAGGTATAGGTTGGACTATCTATGACTGAATGGTTTGGAGTTATGGGGAAAAACAGCAAAAATGGTGACAAAGGTCAGTTTCAGTTTGTACAGGGGCCATAGATAAAGTTGTTCCAATTTTGGTAAAAAGTGGTGCAAATTATTGGTTGAGCTGGTAGGATTAATAAATGTAATAGTTTTGATTGTGTTGAATGTTTGGTCTCTAAAGTGAAGATCAAACAAGCTCGACCTCCATTGGATTCTATGACATGTGCAGTGATGCCGGTAACACGTTACTTTAACTTAACTTTACTTTAATCTGACCACTTTTTTTTAGTAATGAGTAATCTAACGCGTTAATCTTTAGTAGAGAAGCTTGAATCTTCGACTGGACTGGGTTGCTTGACGCGAGGACGTTTCGCTTCAAATCGCAGAAGCTTCCTCAGCTAAAATTCTTGCTCTGGTGGTCTGACTTCTGTTTTGACTCTTGTAGAGAAGAATAATCAAGAAGTCACAAAAGCTAGAGTTTTAAACCTAACCAGACCCCTCCTACCGAGAGGCAGACTGCTATAGGCTAATGACTAAACAATAGCTCTAATTAGCACCTATTGTGCTCTAGTTAGCACCCTCCTAATGACAGGGCAGCTGTCCCTCTCCTGATGGCTCCCTTGACGACTCTGCTGATGACGTGAATGACTCATTACCATGAACAAAAGACTGAAACTGCTTTGATCTGAGTACCCCATTGGCTCTCACTGCGGTATTGTATCACTTCCTGTTCCGGAGCACAGCGGTGTTTTTCTGTATCTGTTAGCTGTTTAATCTGCGTAGTTAGATTGATCTAGTTATCTAGATTACGATTTGTTTCCCAGTGTAATCTTTACGTGCCTTAACTAAAGCACTCCTTCTGCTGAATCACCTCTAAATTATTTACACATTATTCACTTTGCGTGTTTTTAGGAATCCGCTAGCTTAGCGTAGCTACTAGCTCTTAGCCGATTTAGCATGGCGGCTTCTCCTGTCTCTCCCGCACTTTTCTGCTCTGGGTGTGAAATGTTTAGTTATTCCTCGGCCTCCTTTAGCAGTAACGGTACTTGTAATAAGTGTAGCTTATTCGTAGCTTTGGAGGCCAGGCTGGGCGAATTGGAGACTTGGCTCCGCACCGTGGAAAATTCTACAGCTAGCCAGGCCCCTGTAGTCGGTGCGGACCAAGGTAGCTTAGCCGCCATTAGTTACCCCCTGGCAGATCCCGAGCAGCCGGGAAAGCAGGCTGACTGGGTGACTGTGAGGAGGAAGCGTAGCCCTAAACAGAAGCCCCGTGTACACCGCCAACCCGTTCACATCTCTAACCGTTTTTCCCCACTCGACGACACACCCACCGAGGATCAAACTCTGGTTATTGGCGACTCTGTTTTGCGAAATGTGAAGTTAGCGACACCAGCAACCATAGTCAATTGTCTTCCGGGGGCCAGAGCAGGCGACATTGAAGGAAATTTGAAACTGCTGGCTAAGGCTAAGCGTAAATTTGGTAAGATTGTAATTCACGTCGGCAGTAATGACACCCGGTTACGGCAATCGGAGGTCACTAAAATTAACATTAAATCGGTGTGTAACTTTGCAAAAACAATGTCGGACTCTGTAGTTTTCTCTGGGCCCCTCCCCAATCAGACCAGTTTTGAAGCCTTTTTTTACTACAGCTACTAATACTACTTATAATAATAATAATTTCGACAAGTAAAATGTTTAGAGAGAATTTAAATGTTAGAAAAATGTTACAAAGAATTTAATAGTTACATTTATAAATAATGTAGGTTAGAAATTGCAAGTTTTACTGTTACAGTGCTGTCAACAGTTAAATATGAGGTCAGGAAAGAGGTCTTTATTTTACTTTTTATAAAACAAGTATTTATTTTCATTGAAGTCAAGAAAGGGTGACTATAAAGCGAGTTTTGGCTAAACAAGTATCATTGTCATGTTGAGGTGGCAGAGGGTTGTTGTCGGCAGCTGGGAAAAGTAACTAAAAAAATAACTAGTAATCTAACTTAGTTACTTTTACAATTGAATATCAGTAAAGTAACTAAGTTACTTTTTCAAGGAGTAATCAGTAATTGGATTACTTTTTCAAAGTAACTGTGGCAACACTGGACATGCGACATATGTGACCCCGTAATGTGATACCTCAGCACAACACATGGTGAAACTATTCCTTTTTAGAATCTTATTAGCTCAACCAATAATGTACATCAGTTTTCACCAAAATGGAAAATGCAAAATTGAATGTTGGTAGAAACTAAATTGTCAGGTTTTTTTAAATTTGAAAGGCCGTTCAGCTTTAACCTTTGACCCCTGTGCAAACTGAAATTGACCTTTCTCACCACTTTTTGCTGTTTTTGCTCCATAACTCCAAAACATTAACTCATAAATAATCCACACTGTACCTTTTTGGAATGTTGATCATCAGACAAATAATGTGAGGCTGGACTGTAAATGTTGATTGGCCACCTCAAGTGGTACTAACAATGTTACATATTTATTACAAAGCTGTAAAATTGCACAACTGTGTTCCATTGCGGCAGTTAAATGTGTGTGTGTGTGTGTGTGTGTGTGTGTGTGTGTGTGTGTGTGTGTGTGTGTGTGTGTGTGTGTGTGTGTGTGTGTGTGTGTGTGATATGATCCTGTGAATCATTAGTGAGTAATAAATTGTGTGAGGAAATGATGTGAGCATTAGTCACTCCATTTCACATGTCATCATCATCTTCAATGCATAAACTAAAACCAACACAACTATCAAGAAGTGGCCGCCTGTCTGTCTCCGTCCTGTAGACAACGCGGACGCTGTCGTGCACAGAAGAGATTTATTGTACAGAACTATAAAACAAGAAGGGTAATATCATATACTTTTCTAGTCTCACACGCAATCAAATGATCAACCATGCGTAACCCGACAGGCCTTATGTAGCCCTCGGGCCACTAGGTTGAGACCACTGGTACAGCGGGTGTAGACTGTTTGGCAGCCACCAGTCATAGTATTCAACATTTATTATGCTCATTATCACACATCTTGTCTTTCCAAATTGTCTCGCCTCAGAGAGGCTGTTTAGACTGATCTCACACTCACTCACACACACAAATATCTTTCAAGTCTCAAGGGGTGAAGCAGAGTCTGATGTAATTGGTCACATTATGAGCCTTGCGGTGGCTTCTGTTTATCTCCTATCTTCATGGTCTGCTGTGCACTTCACGACGTGCACTTTACCTTGCAGGAGCAGTGATCACTTCGCAGTGTGTGTGTGTGTGTGTGTTAAATGCTTTCTGTCTGTTTGCACACAAAGGCAGTTGATTTTTATTGTTCCTTTTGTCATTCTGTGATGTCTGTTTTGAATACCTCAGTTTCTCCTCCATCCGTAAAAGCACGGGGCCACAAATAACTTTTAATCATTAATTAATTAATGTTTTTTTTTAATGGTATGCTGCTATCCCAATATCAGTTCATGGTGATACTTTGAAAAACTCCACCAGTTTTAATCATTAAGTTGATCATATGTATCCGTTCACTGTGGCCTTAGTCCGACCAGGACTCTTCGACACATTGCTGCAATCAGGTATCAACCCTACAACCCTTCAGTTAATGAAAAACTTGCTTTATTTACTGAAACGTAGTTGGACAATTCTAAACCAACTAGTGTGTTGCCCGTGGGGATCCACGGGCTCTAGACTGGGTAGCATTTATAAAAAAGGTAGCTGACATTTTTCAAGGGTGGTATCAAATTGTACAAAGTTTCTATAATGATTTGGAATAGAGTGTGAGTACAGTTTTTAGAAGAACTTGACCCTTTATTTTTTGCTGTTAATTACATAATTTTTAATGTTAATTTACTGTCTTAATGTATTTAGAAATTGTTTAGGTTCTTATCACATTCACACTATTATTATTATTATCATTATTATTATTGTTTTATTATTATTTCTATTTTGTCAACAATGTATACGTGTTTTAATTTTCTTGTGTCATCCATGTATTTTTAACATATTTATTATTAAATTATTATTATTATCATATTATGTACTTACATTGAACTTACTAAATAAAATCATGCACAGGTACACTTATGCTTTTAATATAAAGATGATTTACCACCTGCTGCTGGAACAGCGTGTTAGTCCAGAATGTAATTAGCAATATTAGTTAATATCTGTAGTTTCTCCAAAAATATTAGCCCTATCAATGTTCCGTTTTCGCAACATTCATTCTTGACCCAAAATACATAAGCAAATGTCAACTCTCACAGTTTGTCTGTGATCAAAGTTATACATATACACACACACACAGACAGGATTTTGTCTTTTCTGCATTCTTCCACAAGCAGGTGCTTCTTTTTAGGCACAAACAGAGGTGGTGGCGGAATGCATCGAACGCAGTACAGTTTTCATTCATGGTACCGGCAACATGACACTTAACTCACTCATGGTAACGGCAACATGACCTTTAACTAAACTGATTAACCAATTGAACTACAAAACACAATAAATCAATAACGCTAACAACACTGTTAAACTATAATGAACCACAATAACATTTAAAACCCTAAACTCCCATAGTGCATTGGAGCACAAAATCCATTGTTTACTGGTTAGTTAAAATCGCAAATTTTTCCAAAAATATTTGTCCTCTCAGTTTTCCATTTTCACAGCATTCATGTGGGCCATGGCCATGGGCCATGAAAACCAAACGGCAAATGTCAGCTCTCCCCAGTTTCTCTGCGATTGAAGCCATACGCACACACACAGAGGCCACTTGGCTATTATAATATAGATACACGAAAAAAGAGGCCAACCAAACAACAGGGATGGAAGTAATTTGAAACAGCCTCTAAACTCTAACCTAGATTTTATTGCATTTCACTTATTTATTTTACTTTACTTTGGAAGCTGCAGACAATGTTTTTTGTTTGGCTCAGTTTTATGATTTATGGCCACAAAGGCACTTTTTTGTGGCTTTAACCCACCAGGCTGGTCGATGTTGTCATTAGTTGTCTCGGTATAAAGTAATAAAACTAGTTTCCCAATTAAAACCCACCACAGGAATCAGAGCCGACGATGTGACCTTGAGGAGCAATCAGGGAATGGTTCATTACACAAATGTGTTTCAACTTCACGCGCACAAATTCAACTTGCAGCTGTAAAATTGCACCCACCCCCCCAACAAAAAAAAGACAAAAAGACAGTGTCAAATTTGGAATTCTTAGTTTCCCCAAAAGGTTGAGACTACTTTTCTGTTTGGCGTTTCACTGACTTCATATTTCGATAATGTTAGCATGTGAATATCACGGTTTGGTGTTCAATTACACAAACTACTCTATCAAGTAGTTTTATTACATCTGTGAAGCAGCTGATCACTCGTGTTTGTTTGTGAATCCTTCAAAAACTAAAGAAACAGCTTTAATGAAGCTGAGGGGTAGTGGGGCATACACCAAAGACAAGACACCCTTAAATTTTGGTGTGGATCTGGATCATAAGGTGTCTCTCGACTTTGATCCTGTAATCAAGATGAAAGGACAGAGCTCACGATCAAAGATTAGTAATGTGGATATTAAAGGTCTTCGATCAGGTCAGGCCTAAAGCTCAGTAATCAGGATCAAAGATTAGCAATCAGGATAATATAGGTCTTCGATCAGGTCAGGACAAAAGTGCAATGACCAGGATCAAAGATTAGTAATCAGGATACTAAAGGTCTTTAATCAAGTCAAGACCAAAGCTCAATGACCAGGTTCAAAGATTAGCAATCAGGATACTAACGTTCTTTAATCAAGTCAAGACAAAAGCTCATTGATCAGGATCAAAGATTAACAATTGAGATATAAAAGGTCCTTCATTGCATCGGGACTAAAGATCAATGATCATAATCAAAGATCAGCAATCAGGATATTCAAGGTCTTCTATCAGCCAGCACGAAAGCTCAGTAATCAGGATCAAAGATTATCAATCAGGATATTATAGGTCTTTGATCATGTCAGGAACAGCCATTATTATCAATGTTCAGCAGTTAAGATGAAATGACAGTATCAAAGACACATAATCAGGATAAAAGATGAGTGATTGGAAACAAATATCAGGATTCACAGCAATCAGGATCAAGATCATGATCAGCGCTAAAGTAAGTAACTTGGGATCCCATGATTGTCTGTCCATTGGGCTTGGTCCAGATTATAGTCTAAATCTGGTGGACAAAAATGTATTTTCAGAGAAGGGTTGGACTAAGAACTGGAATTTGTTTTGGGGATCAGTTTAAAAGGGGTTGTGGGACATTGACAGACGTATGCTGTCTCTCATCTAGTTATCTTTCACATCCCTGTATTAATACCTGTGATGTACAAATTATATTATTCAAATAAACTGTCACTGTGCCATAACTTGATGGTACACATTTTCCTTCTGGGCCCCTTAATGAACACATGACCAACCCCTGGTGAGATGTTTATGACATCATAAAGTCAACTTATTCTTTGTCTCAAATGGCTCTAAGCCCTCATCAACAACACTACTTGATTCTAGTGTGAATCCTAAATAACAGCCTCTGTAGAGTTACAGCTGAAAGCATATATGGCCGTGTCGTAAAGACCCTAAGCAGATGTTGGAATTACACATTGACTGCAATGACCGCTGCTAAACAATTATTGCCCAATAATTCAAACTGAAATCACAGGACAATTATTGTGCAGGAGCCTTCACGCCATCTGATGTTTCAAAAATACTCAAATGAAACCTAAATGGATAAAATATGGCTTTTGTTAACCTGATAAGTTGGGGGGGAAATGGCCAGTTTTAAGCGATAAAATAATAATCGTCTGTTTTAGTGGACTTGATTGCGCTTCCTCTTGGTGGTAATCGTCCATTTGTTACAGCTCACTGAGCATTCTTTCAATTCTTATTCTGCTAATGAAAAAAAAAAAATAACTCTACAGGCTGTAAAAGTCAACAAGATGCAACAACGTGCGCAAGACAAACTCATTAGCTTGCTTCAGCGATTAGCCGTAAACACAGAGAAGCTAATAGCCTCAGATAAATGAAGGGACACTTCACAGGCTAATAAACGCCGGCTAATGCACAGCTCAAGAGCAGTTTGGGCAAGAAAAGTTTAGGATGCCATAAAAGCGACGATAACAAGGCCAGCGGGAGGCCGCCGCTTTTCCAAACTTTGTTACTTTTGATGCTAGCGCTAATGTTGACTTTGTTGACACAAGAATTGTACAAATCACTCAATTTCTGCACTACATGTGACAAAATCTTCTTGAACAACGTGGAGTCTTCGTAATGCGTTTGGTTATGAAGAGCACAAATGCTTAAAAATTTTAGGTGTAAAAGCTTTGGCCTTTAGATTCAGAAAACACCTTCCATTTTCATTTGCGAGCAGCCTAGTTGTGCTTATAGAAAGACGACAAAGCCACCTTGATGTAAAAGCCATCACCCAGCAGAATGTCAGGCACCTTCCCGCCATCACAGAGCAAAAGGGAAGAAATGATTACGCCTTTTTATTTAGCCTTATCTTCAGCGTGGGGTAGTGGCTAATATGAGCAGAGTGCTTTTCAGGTTGCCGGGCCTGTTTGCACAGTGCGACTCCGGAGGCAAAATACGGGGTTGATTGTGTTGAAGACCACAGGATGGGAAGTTTTTACCATTAAAAGGGCTATAAAATGGCTCTTCAGGAGCCAGTCAGAAGCACAGTGATGTTAATTACTTCCGTAAATATGTCAAAACTAAGAAAGCAAATGATGACCTATTCCTTTGGCTGCTACTGTTTAGGTTCATTGAAGACAAATCTATTTAGCACAAGTTTTATGCTAGATGTCCTTCCCAAGGCAACTCCAGATGTACCAAGAGATTGAGGATACTCTGATGTGACCTTCATTTGTTCCGTTTTTAATTTTAATACAAGCTGGTGAGGAAATGTTTACTGATGCCAACTTCACAGATGATGTTGTTGTCTTTGCAGAATCACTAGAGTAGAATTAGAGTGTCTGCATTTGCAAATATCCTGGCTCAAAACCAAGATCCAAGAGCCATTAGAAGTCTGTTTATGTGCTGTAAAATTTTGAACTTGATTCACTTACCTCAGCGGTGACATTGATTTCTCTGGGTCTTGGGTCCTTGAGATCTAGAGATACCTATGAAGCGCTTACAGTGACTCCGTAAAGTGTTCACAGTACTTCACTTTTCCACATTTTATGTTGCAGCCTGAATCCAAAAGAGATTGTTTTCCTTGAAATTCTACACACGACAGCCCAAAATGATGTGAAAAAAGTATTTTTATTATAATTTTTTTTAGATTTTTGCAAATTTATTAAATGTTAAAAAACAAACAAACAAATCCTAAGAAATCACATGTACATAAGATTTCACAGCCTTTGCCATGAATCTCAAAATTAAGCTCAGGTTTACTGTTTCCACTGATCATCCTGGAGATGTTTCAACCAGCCCAATCTCACTTTTTTTTTTTTTTTTTTTTTGTGCCCGTCACAAAACGCACCCCACTTTCGTGACGCAATTATTTCTATGTTCCTATTTATAATTCTCCCCCTTCTCCTGACTCTTAAGTGTCTCCCTTCACCCAACCCTAACCTCTCCCCCAAGACATCTCACATTTCTTGTCCTGGCAGGAAATTAATTTGCGGCCCCATCATGATAATGGAGCACTTTTCACGACGGCATCACGAGTGATCGATTAATTTACTTTTCAGAATGCCATGACAAATTGCCATGAGATTGGGCTGGTTTCTACAGCTTAGCTGGAGTCAACCTGGGGTAAATTAGTTTATTGGACATGATTTGGAAAGACACACACCTGTCTACATACAAGGTCCCACAGTTGACAGTGCATGTCAGAGCACAAACAAAGCATGAAGTCAAAGGAATTGTCTGTAGACCTCTGAGACAGGATTGTCTCGGGGGCACAAATCTGGAGAAGGGTACAGAAACATTTCTACTGCTTTGAAGGTCCCAATGAGCACAGTGGCCTCAATCATTCGTAAATGGAAGGTTTAGATGCACCAGGACTCTTCCTAGAGCTAACGGCCGTCTAAACTGAGCAATCGGGGGAGGAGGGCCTTAGTCAAGAAGGTGACCAAGAACCTGATGATCACTCTGTCAGGGCTCCAGCATTCCTCTGTGGAGAGAGGAGAACATCTCTTTAGCAATCCACCAATCAGGCCTTTATGGTAGAGTGGCCAGATGGAAGCCAGTCCTTAGTAAAAGGCACATGGCAGCCCACCTGGAGTTTGCCAAAAATCACCTGAAGGACTCTCAGACCATGAGAAACAAAATTCTCTGGTGTGATGAGACAAAGATTCACTCTTTGGCGTGAATGCCAGGTGTCATGTTTGAAGGAAACCAGACACCGTCCCTATAGTGAAGCATGATGGTGGCATGATGCTGCCAGTGGCAGCATCATGCTGTGGGGATGTTTTTCAGCACCAGGAACTGTGAGACTAGTCAGGATTGAGGGAAAGATGAATGCAGAAATGTACAGAAACATCATGGATGAAAACCTGCTCTAGAGCGCTCTTGACCTCAGACTGGAGAGACAGTTCTACTTTCAGCAGGACAATGATCCTAAGCACACGTCCAAGATATCAACGGAGTGGCTTCAGGACAACTCTGTGAATGTCTTCAAGTGGCCCAGCCAGAGCCCACACCTGAATCGATTGAACATCTCTGCCGAGATCTGAAAATGGCTGAGCACTGACGCTCCCCATTCCAACTTAATGGAGCTTGAGAGGTGCTGCAAAGGGGAATGAACAAAACTGCCCAAAGATAGATGCACCAAGCTTGTGACATCATATTCAAGAAGGCTTGAAGCTGTACTTGCTGCCAAAGGTGCATCAACAAACTACTGAGCAAAAGGTCTGAATACTTATGTACATGTGATTTTTTAGTCTTAATTAATTTGCAAAAATTTCAACCAAAAAAAAAATAAATAAATAAATCATGTTGTCATTATGGGGTGAGTAGAAGTATGAAGGGAAAAAAATTAACTCTTTTTGGAATAAGGCTGTAACATAACAAAATGTGGAAAAAAAAAATGAAGCGCTGTGAATCCCGTTTTGGTTACTGTCTGCATTTTTGGGTTCATTTAGACACTGCTAATGCAACACTGGTAGTATTACCATGATACAAAGGCCTTACATCAGCTCAAGTTGCCCCAGAAGACAAAAGCTGCTCTGCCAACAGCAGCATCTTGTTGCCCACCTGTCATTTCGGGGAACCATAGCTGACCAATTACAGCAAAATCCTGCAACTGTGATGCTTTTATGAGCAAGCTGGCAATGGCAGCCTGAGGTGTGACAGACGGCTAGTGAGACAGGTGCTGACGGACTGAGAAATGTTAAGGCAATTTCACTCCAAGCAGGTCTTAAAATTCACAATACGGATCAAAGTGACGTGACGTCAGTGTTACTCACGCGGACTCTGCGTTCTATTAACGGGAGCAGCGAGGCATCAGGTTTTAAAGAAGTGCTGACGCAATACAGCATCATGTTACAGAACAAGATGGAAAAGATGACAACTATTGGTTTTACCTTAAACCTATAATGAGTAACCATGGATTTCTCCTCAAAGGACATCAACTCTACACTGTATGCAACTTTTTTTTTTTTTTTAATCTTAGTTCCAGCACTTTGAAATGCTATCAAGATGGTTCATATAACCTTTGAGATGCTTCCAGGACTTCACGTGAAGAACTTCAATGACTAAAGTCTGAAGGTTCGGATTGCTGAAAAACACAATGCAAAACATCTAAAGCGGTCCAGGCTGATATAGAACACTGGAGTAGTGGATCCAGACTGGACCTTGCACCACAAGCATGGCTCCAACTGTGAGGAAGGCTTGAGGACATGAATACTGAAAGAAAGGCACAAGGCAAGACTAATATTACAAAAACTGCCATTGATATGTCAAAAAGTCTTTCTAGGAGAATGTTCTATGGACATTTAGAGATGCCTGGAAGAGCTCATGGAGTCATGAGGTCCTTGAACAAAGGCATTTGGTGATGGTGACACGCTTGCAGGAGAATGAAGGTCTAACTCTGAGATGATAACTTTTTTTGAGGGCGGGAGGGTATGTGTGTGTGTGTGTGTGTGGTGATGCACTGTCAGATTATGTCACATTACACTACGTGTCCGTCCTGTTCAGCCACGTGCTGGGATCTGGATTTCCCTTTAAGAGTGAGATAAATGAAGTTCATCAGCAGCTCCATGCCTCCCTCAGCTGCAGCTCATCCTGCTGGAATAAAGCAATCTGCCTGCTCCAGTAATTACCCTCATCCGTCTCAGTCGTGTGACCAAAGACCTTAGCGGAACGAGAGCGACCCGGATCTGACAGCGCAGACAACATTCCTCCCGCGACTGAAGCTTCTTTAATTGTGGTGTTTAAATCAAACTTGTGTCTAAATGTCTTACGAAGTAATGTACATAAAAACAAGGTAACTTTTTTTGAACAAATCTTCATATTTGAAGACAGAATCAAAAGGTCCAACATCAACAGGTAAGATATAAGTGTTCGAAAAAAAAAAAAAAAAAAAAGCATTCTGAAAGGCTTCACCAGTCACAGCTTCACAGACAAGCAGAGAGTTTATGCAAGAAAATTAATCAAACGTAAGCTCAAGTCTCCCATGTGCCTTCTAGCAAACAGCAGTGGAAATGTCACATTGTAGAAAGTCTTTCTCTGGCGCCACTCCGCCGTGAAGCCGTATAAACTGTTGATGCAACAAACAAAACCTGCACTGTGCACAGTTTCTCCAAACACAACCACAGAAGCCTGTAACTCCTTCAGACAGATTTACCACACAGTACCACACCTGGATTTCAAAAACAAAACAAAGCTGGATGTAAAGTGATGATTTAATCCTTATACTTTGAATTATGCACGTTTGTCCAATTACTTATGGCCTCTGAATATAAACTGTATAAAAATTCCTAAACCATTAATGCTGTGGTCTTGTTAAACCCCTTGAATTAAAGCTGAAAGTCCACAATATAAGCACAATTTGATCACTTCACCAAAAAAAAAAAAAAAAAAACTTCCATAATTGTCCGAATACTTATGGACCCAACTGTATAATGTGGCACTAGTCGGGGCATCAGTTGTACCTTTCCCATGTACATTCCAAACATTTCTTTTTTTTTTTCCATAAAGCAGACTTTTGATTCAAAACAAGAAAAACTAAAATAAAGACGGCGAACTTTTCCCACTTTCCACGTCCTTCTCCAGCACCGTCTCCACCATCTTGGGCAGAAAAGCTTCCAGAAAATGAAAGAGGTCCTGAACGGCTCCCGTCTTGCCGCCGTTTGGCTCAAACTTGAGCTCGACCCTCGTGCTTTCTGTCTCACCCACAAGCTGTGGCTGAACCCTGAACTCCAAAGGATTCGTAAGCTCCGGTTCTTTTTCCATGATGTGATCCGTGACTCGTGACTCCAGGTCCAAGCTGCCGCCCTCTGCTGCCGAGTCTGATTCTTTCATCAGCTTTGTTCTGATTTTTCTCCTCCCCGCCCACACAGAGTGCTTCTGCAGCCAGTCCCAGTGAGGCCAGTCGGACTTGCTTCTCCTCGACAGCCTCGGCTTTTTGCCTTCAGGCGACATAGAAACGTCGCTACCAGAAGAAAGTGGCCTCTTGGCGCCGGCCACAGGTGTACTCAGCGGGCTGGACTCTATGGGAGGATCCATGTCGTCACTTGTTGACGTGTTGAGCGCGGCCGGGGTCGTGTCCATTGCCTCTGAATCAATCACATTCTCCCCTGACACAGGTTGAGCCTCTCTGCGTGACACGAGGAGACACCTGAGAATGTCTTGGAACACCTTCTCCACAGACGCGCAAACTCTACGAAACCACAGCAACCGGAAACCTTCTCCAGCCACGTGGAGCTCCTCACGCATCCCCTCTGGGAACAATGCGGGTTTGAAGGGAATGCTGATGGTCAAAGCTCCCTGCTCCACCCTGGACTGTGGCGCTTCCCCGTGTGGGGTGAACAGACGGACCAGTCCCCAGGACTTCCCCTTGGTAGATTTGCGCTGATACTGGAGGCTGCGGCAATACTTCTCAGCTTCTTGGCACTCCTTCTGGAAGCTGTTCCGCGATCGTACTGTCAGGTTTCCAGCCACATTGTGGGAGAGCTCAAAGGGGTCCAGGAGATTTAGGGGGCCAAGTTTGGGACTGTGGCTGCAGGGTGTCAGGGGTGTTTGTTCTTGCATGGCCTCCTTGTCTTTAGTCTGGCTGAGGAAGTCTGTGATTGGCAGCACACGCCCCTCCCTCACTGATATGACACTGCTCGCGAAATCAAAATTAGCGTAGAACGAGAAGAAAGCAGTGAGCAGGGAGCCTAAACACAGAAAAACCAAAGATTAAAAAGTCGTATGTATCCACGTCCATGAAAGACTTTGACATCATCAGTTAATGTTCAACAAAAAAAACAGCATCAAAACATTCACTTTCTCCTACGGAACACGTACAACACCTCTACCATGTACACGCGTTAAGATTAATTTAATACAAACATTCATATACTTGCGTAGATAATGGTCTGTACTTTGACATTACATGACTGCCCCCTGGTGGTGGGCATTTCCAGGCTGTAATGTACACCACTGTATCCCAGTGTCTCTCAAACTTTTCCAGACAAAGGTCCACTTAACCATTAAAAAAATAAATAAATAAATCTTGTGGACCACCTAACTCTCCAAACATCCAAAAACAATAACAATTTAGGTATGACTTGAGCAAACAATGTCAAATAAAACATATATGTGCCTATTTATTCAACCTTGCAGTCATTTTTTGAACTGTTTGAGAATCACTTTACAGTTAAAATGATATTCATTTAAAAATATGAAATTCTACAATATACTAATGGACCACTAGGGGTCGTTCACTGACACTATTTTAGAAAGGCTGCTCCACCCATCAGGTTACATGTGGTTACATGTGTTCCGAATCTTTCCTGAGCATTTATTAGGTTTACAGTTCTGCTACCTAGAACCACTGGACAAGAAACTTAGGTTATAAATCAACTGAACTTTACCCATATATATGGGGATCCATGGGCTCTAAACTGGGTAGTGTTGATAAAATAGGTAGCTGACATTTTTTTCAAGGGTGGCAATAAATTGTGCAACGTTTCTACAATGAGTTGGAATGACATGTGAGTCCAGAATGCTCAACAGTTTTAGAAGAACTCAACCCTTTTATTTCCTGTTAATTGCATAATTGCATAATGTTCATTTACTGTCTTAACGTATTTATAAATTGTTTAGGTTCCTGTTATCACATACACACTATAATTGTTTTGTTTTTTTTTTACTTCTGTTTTGTCATTTGATTTTTAAACACACAATGGAAACAAGTGTTTTCACTTTTTTTGTCATCCATGTATTTTTAACACATTTACAATTATATTATGTACTTTTATTGAACATACTAAGCAAAAGCACGCACACACTCACGCTTTTAATACATAAGCTCCTTTCACACCGGACCACCGTACAGTTGCGTAATGCAGCGTACCAACTACGCCGAGCTTATGCAGCCTGACGTGGCAATACACTGAGAGAAGCAAAAGAGGCTGCAAAATGGATGCAAAAAATTAAGCATGTAAAATTTTTTCACTGACATTCGACAGAGCACTGAACGCAGTGCTCTGCGCAAGTTTATGCAACACACCGCTACTGGATGCACGTCTATGCAACACTGCACTACTGTACACCATTGCCTCTGCAATTGTACACTATCCTATGCCACTCTGGAGAAAAATCCTTTTAGTTTTTTTTTTTTTTTAATCAGTACATACCTGCACTGCCAGATTTTATTCATCCTGCTGAACTTTAGCAGTGAAGCTTTAAAACCACAGAAAAAGAGGTGAGCCAAAGCTTCCTGCCCTGCGCGCAACATACGCAGCCATTCCTGCATAATAGATACACAGCACAATGCAACTCTACGCAGGCCCGGTGTGAAAGGGGCTATAGATGATTTACCACCCCCTGCTGGAATGGCGTGTGAGTCCAAAATGTAAATATCAATGTCCATTGTTCAGCGTTGTTAGCTAATGTATGTAGCTTCTCTAAACATATTTGTCCTATCAATGTTTCAATTTGGCGGTGTTCATCCTTAACCCAATATACATAAACATACCAAATGGAAAATGTCAGCTCTCCACAGTTCGTGCATGATCAAAACTGCACGCACAAACAGCGAGCATTTTGTCTTTACTGCATTCTGCTGTAAGCAGGTCCTTTTAATTTGACAAACAGAGATGGTGGCAGAAGACAGTAAAGGCACTTCACTTTCACTTATGGTACCAACACGACACTAAGTAACAGCAACATAACACTTAACTAAACTGACTAAACAAATTGAACTACAAAACACAACAAATCAATAAACACTAACAGCTGTTAAACATGAACCACAATAACAACATTTAAAACCCAAAACTCCCTTGGTGTATTGCAGCACAATGACCTTTGTTTACTGGTTAGATAAAATCGCTAACTTCTCAAAAAATATTTGTCCTATCAACTTTCTGTTTTCAGTGTTTATCCTTGACCCAAAATACAAAAGCATACCTAACGGTAGATGTCAGCTCTCTGATTTTGCTGTGATCGAAGCCATATATATATATATATATATATATATATATATATATATATATATATATATATATATATATATATATATATATATATATATATATATATATATATATCATCCAGAAGATGTGAGATGCTTTCATTATGTGCATTAACTCAAGCAAATGAATGTGGCGCATTCGTGTCATGCAAAAGTATTGACCATCATCTGCATAACTATGTCAATTCAGTATTTTTGTATAGTTCTTCTCAAACCATTATATCACTGAACCCAGGGTCAAATCTACAAACCTGGACTATCTGGTGCAAAATCTCACCGCATCAGGCATCGCCTAGGTACACTGCTAGTCTCATTTGAAAAAGGTTAAATTAGCTGTATTTAAAGTTCATGTAAATTATGTAAAACCATGTAACTGATTACATACAAATACTAAATCTGTAGGAATATCAACTGTCACAGAAAATCTGAAATACAAAGCTAAATAAATGTCAATCACTTGGTGTCAGAGCCTAAAGACACTTCACAGTTCCTGCCAAAATACACTCTTTACGCATATTTCAACAACTGTTTAAAATTAGTCCAAAAATCAAGTTTTGACTCTCTTAAATCACGTTTAAAATGAGCTTAAACATACTCAAACCAGTTTTTCCTTTATGTAGAACCATTTAAAAATTGTTTAAATCTCTATGTTTTTCGTTATTTTATTTAAATGTAAGTTAAGACGTTTTGTCATACATGCAGACATTCGAAACCAGCTCAAAATGACCCCACATGCTCTTCAATACTGGTTGTTTGCTTGTATCATGTATCAAGAATTAAACACAAAATTCCAATTATCTCACTCTGAAGACACTGGAGGTGCACTAACATTGTGTGAAGTTTCGCCAAGATCCAAGAAATGGTTTAGGAGGCGTTGCACTTCCAGTACTGTTGGACAGATGGACGGACATTCCTATATATTCCACTCAAATTTTGTTTGTTCAAGTAAGGGACGAATAAGATAATATCTCATTTAAAGTAGTTTAAAAGAGTTCATGTTTGGTGTTAAGCACTTATATTTGAGGAGTTTGAACAAATAAAAAATGGGCCTTTTTCACTTGCTGAATGTCTAAATGTGAAAAAAAGCACATCCATAATCCATTTTCAGAATGCTCTGTTAATTTTCGGTGGATCAACCCAATGCACATTCGTCTCTCAGAGCAACGAGTCAGTAACTTACAGAGGTCTTCTGTATTCTTGCCGGGTGGCACAGCGATGGGCTGACTGGGAAAGGTGCAGTTCCAGCCCTCAATCACACACTCTTCCTCCTCACCTTTAAGAAATATAACACATGACAAGAGTCTGAAATGAGCTAAAACATCTGTCCTGCCTTAGTCATGAGCGATCTGAAGATGCTGTGCTGCTGATGAGTGAAAAGAAGCAGAAGACAAAGCGCAGAAACAATGCGGCACTTACAGGCCAGGTCTTTGAGCTGCTCTACGGAGAGCAGGACAGGAGGCTCGCGGTTTTGCAGGAAAAAGATGATCAGGAGTGTCAGAGCGTAGTTGTTGAGCAGTGTACCGCCACCGTTGACATTTCCTACACATCACGAAGCAAATGTGATCAAAAGTTGTCAACAAGATTATTTTTTTAAATGACAGTCAAGAGATAATTACGATCAAGACTCTCCCACTGTGTGAAGGAGCTACTTTGGCCAGGCATCGAGGTTTCTAAACTTTTTCTATATTTTCATTTGAACTCTTATGTCAGGTTTGCAATTGTACTGAAGCTGTTCAGCTTTATTTATGAATTTACTTTTGAACTAGACCAGAAAAACTTCAAATTTCATTGCAACTATGTTGAAAAACAAGTCAACGTGATCAGAAGTGGTGTTATACTGTCACCTGCTGACAAAAGGATGAAATTTCAATGTAAACCGAACAAAGTCAAAAAGATTTTTTTTTTAAACAATCTAGAGAATATTTTGTTTTATCCGTGGTACATGAAGGATCATTCAGATGATTACCAGAAACAAATCCAAAAGCTGGGGTCTGTCATGGTCTGGGGGTTGTGTCAGTGCCCTTGGCAAAGGTCATTTAGCACTTCTGTGATGGCAGAATTAGTGCAGAAAAGCAGATTGAGATTTTAGAGCAACATATGCTGCCTCCAAGATGACATCTTTTCTAGAGACATCTATGCATTTTACATCAAGATGAGCCATAACCACAACGTAGCTTGTTTTATGGATTTTTCATCTGACCGTGAGCAGAGGGTCTTTGTAAATGGCTGCTTCTCTGACTCTGTTGTGTTGTCCACAGGCTCACCACAAGGGTGTGTTCTCTCACCCCTCCTTTTTATCATGTATACAGACAGCTGTAGGAGTTCTCAAGACAACAGTTATTTGGTTAAATTTTCTGATGACACTGTACTGTTGTCTCTTCTCCATGGTTCAGAATCAGACCATGGAGCTGCTTTATCAGATTTCATTTGTTGGTGTGATAACAACTTTTTGGATTAAAATGTGTCCAAAACTAAAGAAATGATCATTGACTTCAGACATAACAGCGATGTGGCCAAGGAGTGTATTATACACAATGAAAAAGTGGAACTTGTCACATCATATAAATATTTGGGGACTATTTTTGATGACAAGCTGAAGTTTGATGTGAACACAGACGCCATTGTGAAGCGAGGACAGCAGAGAATTTATCTTCTCCGTAAACTGAACTCTTTTTCTGTCAGGCCTGCAATCCTTTGTTGTTTTATCAGTCTTTTATTGAGAGTCTTTTGTGTTTTTCATTTATCTGCTGGTTTCACAGCCTCTCAGTGAAAGACAGATTATCGGAGTGAAACAAAGAGACTTACACTCTTTTTGTAATCAACAGATCCTCCGGAAGGCTGAAATCATCTTGTCCATGTCAGGTCATGTTCTTTTAGGAGAGTTTTCTCTGCTTCCTTTAGGACGCCGTTATGCGTCCCTGGTGTGTAGAACCAACCGGTTTTAAAAGTTGTTTATACCTTCGGCAATTTGACCTTTAAATGCTCCGTAGGTCTGCCATGTTTTTATTTATTTATTCATGCTATTCATTTTAACTTCTTAAGTCTGTTTTATTTGTTATTATTATTATTATTATTTTTATTGTTGTTATATATTGTTATTTTTTTTTTTTTTTTAAACGGAATGCTCAAATGAAATTGCCCCTTGTGGGATTAATAAAGTTGTTGATTGATTGATTGAAACACATAACAAAGGTAAAGCTGCAGAAGCAGTAGGTACGGATACTAGACTGACCTGCCTGCAGTGTTGATGTGTTTCCAGTAAACAATGTGTGGAGAATTTTGAAATGAAAAATGCACCAATGATGACTCCTGCACCTTAAGACATGTTTGCAGAAAGACTGGTGAAAATACCACCTGACTCGCTTCATTGCTGGTATCCTCAATGCCAAAATGCCTTAAATGTTGTGAGATGGAATGCCAACATTTCAAAGTGGTAAATGCTTTAGGGCCCCAACTTTTTTTGGAATGTGTTTAAGGCTTAAAATGCAGGAACGGATGTATGTTATCAAATTAAATTAAGTTGACCAAACAAAACAAATAGTATCTTTGGCTCACACTGTCTGCAATTAAACAGAAGTGAAAGTAAATTTATGATCACTGTATTTTTATTTTATTTGCATTTTCCATCTCATCCCAACTTTTTCTGATTTTGGGTTGTATGTCTGACGTACGTTTCATGTTTCTTACCAGCTAGCTGCTTCTGCTTGGCCCAATAGCGGATGGTGTAGACCAGAGGCCGCAGCCTGGACTCCATTCCTGAACACAGCTGGAGAAAACGGGTGTTTCTTACTGCCAGTCTAGTCAGAAACACAAAGAGAAGAGGTGTAATAAAAAACTGACATGCTTCAGCTCTGTGTGGTATTACACAAACGCATCGCAGACCTGTCACCTGACCTGTTGTTAATGGTGATGTCCCCCTGCAGGTTGAGCTCACGGTGATGGAATTTTACCACTGGGAGGCGAGCGCTGCTCACAATGTGGACTTTGTGCACACTGGGGACGCATCGTCTCAGGATCGCGGCCACGAGGTCCAGAACCTCAGCTGGAGAAGCCATGGACAGGTCGATGTCAGACAGGATGGAATCCTCAGAGCGACCATCGTCTGAGGTGCCTTCACCCATCTGCAGAGTGCAGGAGAACATGATGTTCTCTCTGGAGAGAGCGTGCAAGCGGTCATATATGCTGAGAATATGTCATATTAGACTGGAAACTGAAGCAGTCATTTTCATGTTTTTATTTTTTATTAAAAGTCTCAACATTTGCTCAAAATATACAATTCCGAGTGAGAAAAAATAATAATAAAATGATACAGGACCTGTTCTCCAGCTGACTTTGCATGAGCTTGGAAGACCTTTGTGTTTTCTAAGTCCAGAAAAAGGTCCAAGTCGCAGGAGCGGACGCCGAAAGTGTTGACTGATGAACCAAAAGGCAGAACCTGGCTGTCTGCAACCCAAACATACATTTAATCTAAGACACAAATATTTTTGTTGGCACAGAAAGTTACCACGAAATAAAAGAAGAGAAGGTCACCTGGGAAAAACTCTATGAACACCTCTTGCAGAAGTTGAACCACTAAACTTCGACCCTTCTTCTCGTGATCTCCCAGCTGAAACTGCTCCACCACATGTTGAATCTGAGCATTTACCTGCAGCACAGAGAACACCACAGTCAGTTCATGACAAGGACACATTTACGTTTGGAACAGCTGTTCTACTAACCACGGTATAAAAATACAACAGTGTGACAATAATGTTGTACATGTAAATCCAAACATTAGCGAAAGATTAACCAAACATTCTAAAACCTAATTACGTCCGCCGAGGACGGAATAAAATCATCGGCATTTATTTATTTGTCTGAGTGTTAGCAGCATTATGTCAAAATTACTGCACGGATTTTGACGAACTTTTCAACACAGATACATATTAGGCCATGGAAGAACACATTAAATTTTGTAGGTGATCCGGATTAACTTTCACTTTATATAAACTTTCAAGGATTACTGTTATAGCAGGATTATGTCAAAATTGCTGCACGGATTTTGATAAAATTTTCAACACAGATACATATTAGGCCATGGAAGACTCCACTAAAGTTTGGAGGTGATGTGGATCCGGATTCTGAATCAAGTTTCACTTTATATAGTCTTTGAAGGATTACGTCAAAACTACTTCACGGATTCTCACCAAATTTACACCACAGATAGATATTAGGGTATGAAAGACTCCACTAAAGTTTGGAGGTGATCTGGATCCGGATTCTGAATCAAGTTTCACTTTATACAGACTTTGTAGGATTTCTTCAAAATACTTCCATATTGGTGGACATCAGAAATCTCTGACTGATCTTGTTTGAGAGTGTGTCGTTGCTTCTGACAGACATGACTCTGCAAACAAAGTTTTGGTCCACTTAGAAATATTGCTACATGAAAGCAAACTCAACCAAGGGAAAGTAGGAATTTTTTTTCATTGTTTGTGACTGGCTGAAACTTAAGTTGCATTAAGCACTTAAATGCTTAATGCAAGGTTCCTGCTATAAACTATGTCTAAGGCATTTATGAAGAGACCAATATACATAAATCTCAATAGGGTTCAGTCGGTATTCTACCCACCAATAATACATATAATATCACTTTATTAATGGTTAAATTAGCTTTTAATACAACTTTATAGTCATAAGGTCATTTAAATGACAGTCAGACTGCATGAGAAACAAAGAACAAATGACAACATAATGCAACAAAACAAACAAAAAACCCTCTTGTGTTTTGTAGTGACACTTGGATAAGTCATATCTGTTACTGTACAAGTTGCTTTTAGTGATTGAATATTAATGTAAAACTGAAAATGTCATGAAAAGAAAGTTATAGTTTAGCATTTAAACTTGACAAAAGTATTACTTATTAAAATAGATTTTTTGGGGAGGGGGGGCACCAATCATTTGAGCTACAGTGGACTGTAACATAAAACAAACTCAATGTAATCCTCAAGCAAACATGGCACTAGCGCCTCCTAGAGGCTATGCTGCTCCTTACACTCATATCTATGACGTGTGACAGAGTACTGGGCTTACAGACACCATCTGACAGAGCTGAAGTTTCAGATGGTCAAAGGCTTGCTGGAGGTTCTGATTGCCAGTATTCTTCTTGGGAATCAACTTGAACTCTTTCTTCTCTCTGGGTTTGACTCGGAGTTTGAGGTACTTCATCTGATGCTCAACGCAGGACAACACTGCCTGAGCGCTGCCCGTGTCGCTGAACTGCACAATGGCATACACTCCCTGCAAGAACACAAAGAACACTTTGGTACGTCGGCTGTAAACCGCTCAGTG
This sequence comes from Thalassophryne amazonica, assembly GCF_902500255.1. Taxonomy (NCBI): domain Eukaryota; kingdom Metazoa; phylum Chordata; class Actinopteri; order Batrachoidiformes; family Batrachoididae; genus Thalassophryne; species Thalassophryne amazonica. The sequence goes on along the minus strand of NC_047120.1, from coordinate 57,326,932 downwards.
ACAAGTGTCTCACTCTGTCATGTGTCTAACCTTGTCTTTGTCCATGATGACGTCTGTGACTGGCCCAAACTGCTGGAAGTACTCGGTCAGGTCAGCCTGGGAGGTGTCAGGCCTGACACCACTGACAAACACGCTGTGTTCCTCCTGGGTCTTCCGGGTAGCTCGCACATTGCTCAACGTCTGGTGCTTGCGACCTTTTACATGCTGATCCAAGCTGGCCTCTGAAAGAACCAAAATTATGAAGAAAATCCCTCAGATGGTATCGGGTCAACTCGTATCACTAACCAACTCATAGCACCTAGGACAAGAGTTGTGTTGACCAAGGTGCTACGGGTTGTTGTGCTAGAAGCTGACCAAGGTGCTATGAGTTGCTGTGCTACGAGTTGCTGTGCTACAAGTTGACCAAAGTGCTAGGAGTTGTGCTACAAGATGAGCGATGAGTTGACCAAGGTGCTAGGAGTTGTTGAGCTACAAGTTGACCAAGGTACTGCGAGTTGCTGTGCTACGAGTTGTTCTCCTACACGACCAAAGTGCTACAAGTTGCTCTGCTACAAGTCGACCAAAGTGCTACGAGATGAGCTATGAGTTGACCAAGAGTGCTGCGAGTTGTTAAGCTACAGTCATTTGCCCAGTTCTGGATCACTTTTTTGAAAGTCCCGCTATACGGAGCCATAATGCAACTGAATATCCTTCATTGTGTATTGTTATATTGGGTATTTGGATGTTATTTAGCTGAAAAAGTCAGGATGGAGTAGCCCTTCTACTTAAAGTGTGAAGCCACATTATGTGTGGTGCAAATATTTGCCGGAAATGGATCACTTTGCCCAGTTCTGGATCACGACACTCTGTGTCACTTTGGGGTCGTTCCTGGCATCTGGCTGGAGCCCTTCTAATGCAGAATGATACACACTGTGCCCGAGAACGTGTTTTGAACACAAAATGATCTAAATTATACTTATTAAATGAGAATTTACTTAGTGTCGAAAGGCACTGTTGTACGTTTTTACGAGCAAAAAATGAAGTGTTTTAAATAATAAATAAATGAAGATAAGATAAAATCTATGGTAATAAACGTTCTTGGATTTTGACATCTCCTCCTAAGCTTTTAACCCAATGAAGTGGGGCAGGATAGCACAAGATGCCCCAACTTGCTATCATTTCGAACCTTATATTGTTAGAGATGGACAGCAAAGGAGGGTTTTAAATGTGTGAACAGGGGCGTTGGACTGGGGGGGTAAAGGGTACTATGTACCCAGGGCCCAGAGCATGGGGAGGCCCCACAAAAAACTGGCATTAAATACATTTTTGTGTTGCATGTTATTAATGTCCATACAATTCGTGTTGTAAAAGAATATAATTAGAATGAATGTATAAATGTTGCAAAACATAATTCTGCTCTAACAATAATATTGAAAGATCTCTGAGGGCCCTTCCCACCCCTGCACAGTTGTACAATGGTTTAGTCCAGGCGCACAGGAGACACCACACCACCCCCCCCCCCCACACACACACACAAACACACCCCCCCAAACAGGATCTCACAGAAAGAGGAGGTGTTTAGTAGTGCTGAAACAACTAATCGATTTAATCGATTATTAAAATAGTTGTCAACTAATTTAGTCATCAATTAGTTGTTAAATAACTTTGTTTTACCGCAAATGTTTCGTTTCTTCCATATAAATTAACCGTTTCTGCAGCGTGGCTTTGGTTTGAACCTTGAACCAATCAAAGCAGTGATTTGCAGATTGAAGCAGTAATTCGCAGTTTGAAGCAGTGCTTTGATCTGCGAATCACTGCTTCGATCTGGTGCTTTGTTGATTCAGTGTTTTATTTCGCTTAATCTTAATTTTTCCCCACTAAAACCCCAAAGAGCATACATCTGTGAGTAACATTTACCTTTTTATGTTAATCTGACCTGTTATGGTCTTCTGAAACAGTTGATAGATGTATTTTATAACTTAAAAACGGGACCGATGCTAACGCGTTAGCATGTCTATGGCGTTTTCAATGTTGAAGTTAGCATTAAGTGTTGCAGCTGTCAGCACATTTGTTTTCTGTATAATAATTCATGGCTTAGCATTTGTTGTCATAAAAGAGTCAAATGTATTACAAATTGTAATATTTTATTCATTTATTTGTATTTATATATTATTAATAATAATAATAGAAACAACAATAATAGTAATAATAACTAATAATGCCACAATACAGTTTTAGAGAAATGGACAAAAAGAATTTGATAAAACAAAACAGAAAATTTAAACCAACTAACAATGAACATAAATAAATATAGAAATAACTGTTTCCTGTGAACACCTAGTGACTCTTAAACCTCCACTTCATCCCTGTTTTATTAAGTTTAATGGCAATTTGTTTTGGTCAAACCACATCTAAGCTGTTTTTACACAAGAAAAAAATAAAATGCAGTAAACTGCACATTTGTGTCTTTTTCATGAAAATATCTTATTAAATATAACATATTACACTTTCGTCAGGCCTTTAAAATACTTTTGTGGACTCTTGCTGTAATATGTTGTCAGTGGTTGAGATAGTTGCTGTAGGCATCTAAACCTGATGGAAATCTCTTTGTGGTGTGTCGGTGATGCATGTATGTGCAAAATAAAATAAAACACTACTCCAGGTATGTTTCTGATGAGAATATAACATAACTTTGTTACAAGGTCAAACGTTGATATTGGGTGATAAAGGCCTTTTAATAATAACTCACTTAAAGAAATAATGGCAAAACTCACATGTAAGTAAAAAAACAAAAGGATTAATCGAAAAAAATAATCGACCGATGGACTGATTAGTAAGATAATCATTAGTTGCAGCCCTAATGTTTAGGCTGAAATAAAATATGTCTTTCCTAAAAAAAAATCAAAGTCCGGATTTCAAAAAAGAAGAGAAAAAAGGACAGCGAAAGAAAACTAAATGAGGGAAAGCAACTGCTAACCAAATTCTTTGAAAAGAGAGGTGAGCTTGAAAGCTAGCTATATTGAGTTGGGGGGTCCGGGGGACCAAATTGCACCATTTTCTAGAAAAAGGTGCAATTTGGTGCACCATTTTCTAGAAAAAGGTGCAATTTGGTGCATTCCCGTCTGTTAAAATGCACAGGAATGCACCAAATTGCACCTTTGTGCAATTTGGTCCCCCAGACCCCCCAACTAAATATTGCTCCCCCAACTTTAAAAAGGGTTCTGACTCCCAGGTGTGATCTAAGGTATACATGATTTAGACCTGGTTTGACTACGCATTAGAAATTTGGTGTTTGCATTAATAAAAAAGAATGGGGGGGGGGGGGGGGGGGCTCAATATATGGCTAGTACCTAGGGCCCAGAATTTGGTGCTACGCCCCTGTGTGTGGAGGTGAGATTTCTCCCAAATTACAAAGTAAAAGCCCCCACATTCATGCCCATTCGTCAAGCTGAGATGACCCCCAAAGTACACATGGCTCACAACTACTGACACGAGGCTGCTGCTTTAGTGAACCACAACCAGCAAATTTTCGTGTCGGAGATAAATGCGTGCAGCAATTAAACAGCAAGACATAACACACTGAGATTTTCTACCCAAGTAAGTAAGTATTTTCGCACTCTAGAACCAATGACACTGAATGGTTAACTCACCTTTAATATGTCTTAGAGATCGTCACTTTTACACTTGCAGAAATGAGTGAGTTAGAAAACGCGCGCACACCACGGAGACCGGGATGTTTTGATTCCTCTGCTGATCACAAAGATGGCTGGATCCGGTCGAGCTTGTGGTTGTTTGTAGCCAAAACACCAGTCTTTCTATTGGTACCAAGTATTATCTTATTCGCACAGATTACGATAAACGGCGGCACTGCAGTGATTCGGAACCGGCAATGATCCAGAACTGGGCAAGTGACTGTACAAGTTGATCAAGGTGTTGCGAGTTGTTGAACTACAAGTTGACCAAGGTATTGCGAGTTGTTGAGCTACGAGTTGACCTGGTAGATTTTTAACAGCCCTGTTTACACTGGTCCATCCTAAAGAAAAAAAACATGAAGCTAAGTGTAGTTAGCTTACTTACTGTTTGGTAAATTGACGTTACACAGAATACAGTTAAAGCCTCTCTGCGTTGTTTTTATGTCCCTGTCGAATTCCATCTCACCGTAAACAAATATCTAAAGAAGAAAAATAAACAACTTTGGACCGACTTATCGCTGCAGCTTCTCAAATCTCCCTCGGTTTAGTGGTCCGGTTTATTTCCGGTCCGTCGCTGAAATCCATTCGGGTTTTTTCGGCTCATCACAAAGGTTCTCTTCTGCCCGACGTGTAATTTTACAAGCAATGCTCCAGTATGCAGTTATTACACAGTAATTAAACAGAACGGTAATAACATGCGGACATTAACAGGGCAGATTTCCAACGTGGCCCTTAAGTCCATGAGCCAGGAGACAATTTTGACCTAATCAGTAGCATTTAGATGGCAAAAGCCTCAGTGTACTACAGCCAACACAAAATGTATGGAGGCCATCCCGGGGGTGGCAACTGCGGTCACGTAGGGGTCAATGAACAATTACACAGGGGCCAGATGTTTAAGAAAAAAAAAATAATGCTCTTATTGTATTGAAGTTTATCACATTGTCTGATCATAAAGGTTCCAAAATGGTATAGTTTGCACCATTTATAACTGAATGTTATGATGGAGTTATGGTGCAAAACCATTAATTGACAAGACAATTATTTTAATCCTTAACTGCAGGATCATTTTTAGAAATTGCAGCCACAACTTTCAAATCACTTATTTTGCCAACTTGCAACATGTAGCATTATCTTACATCAAAAGGGGTAATAATTTTTTGGGTGGCCAATTTCAACATCAATTAATTTGTGCTAGAATGTAACTATATATATATATATATTAAAACTAGGAAAACGTTTCTTTTCTAATTGTCCTTTTAGTTTTCTCAGATTATGTGCATTAAAACAGAGAAAGAAAAGCACAAAAACCACCTAGATTAAGCATAAACATTTTTCTAATTTGTTAAAACACTGACCACTTTTATGATCAGTGCATCAGTTCTTTGTAGAACCTGATGCCCATCAGTACTAGCCCTTATCCCTGGATTCCAGGTTACTTCCTCAGCCAAAGTCAAGTACTCATTTCATAGATGGAAGTGTCTTCTCCAAAGACCCTGATGGGTAGCATGTCTCAGCATCAAACCCAGGTCTAGATAATATGTCTATGTCACAGACATGACCGAGCCAAGCTCTTCACCATCTCATTTCCAGTTTGCGGCTTTTTCCCCCACTGGGCAGATTTTTTTTTGTGTCATTTCCAGTTTGTGCCTTTGTCTACCATGAGAGTGAGCTTACAACCCCTGGCAAAAATTATGGAATCACCGGCCTCGGAGGATGTTCATCCAGTGGTTTAATTTTGTATAAAAAAGCAGATCACAGACATGACACAAAACTAAAGTCATTTCAAATGGCAACTTTCTGGCTTTAAGAAACACTATAAGAAATCAGGAAAAAAATTGTGGCAGTCAGTAACGGTTACTTTTTTAGACCAAGCAGAGGGAAAAAAAATATGGAATCACTCAATTCTGAGGAAAAAATTATGGAATCATGACAAACAAAAGAACGCTCCAACACATCACTAGTATTTTGTTGCACCACCTCTGGCTTTTATAACAGCTTGCAGCCTCTGAGGCATGGACTTAATGAGTGACAAACAGTACTCTTCATCAATCTGGCTCCAACTTTCTCCGATTGCTGTTGCCAGATCAGCTTTGCAGGTTGGAGCCTTGTCATGGACCATTTTCTTCAACTTCCACCAAGGATTTTCAATTGGATTAAGATCGGGACTATTTTTAGGCCATGACATTGACCCTATGTGTCTTTTTGCAAGGAATGGTTTCAGTTTTTGCTCTATGGCAAGATGCATTATCATCTTGAAAAATGATTTCATCATCCCCAAACATCCTTTCAATTGATGGGATAAGAAGTGTCCAAAATATCAACGGAAACTTGTGCATTTATTGATGATGTAATGACAGCCATCTCCCCAGTGCCTTTACCTGACATGCAGCCCCATATCATCAATGACTGTGGAAATTTACATGTTCTCTTCAGGCAGTCATCTTTATAAATCTCATTGGAACGGCACCAAACAAAAGTTCCAGCATCATCACCTTGCCCAGTGCAGATTCGAGATTCATCACTGAATGTGACTTTCATCCAGTCATCCACAGTCCACTATTGCTTTTCCTTAGCCCATTGTAACCTTGTTTTTTTCTGTTTAGGTGTTTAGCTTTTCTGTATGTAAATCCAATTTCCTTTAGGTGGTTTCTTACAGTTCGGTCACAGACGTTGACTCCAGTTTCCTCCCATTCGTTCCTCATTTGTTTTGTTGTGCATTTTCGATTTTTGAGACATATTGCTTTAAGTTTTCTGTCTTGACGCTTTGATGTCTTCCTTGGTCTACCAGTATGTTTGCCTTTAACAACCTTCCCATGTTGTTTGTATTTGGTCCAGAGTTTATGTAGTGGCTGCATTCTGCGTTGTGTTGACTCCGCCCATTCGCTCCCCTCGGGACGCAAATTCACGAGCTCCAGCATGGGAGTCGGACTCTCTAACCAGACGGCTAAAACCCAGGGCTCTGGCCTTGAGACCAGAGAATCCTTTTGAGCTGTTGGGAGTGAGGTTTACTAACTACATCTGCACAGCGACACCTGCTGGCCTCCGTTACACTCACCCCCCTAAACTCGCTCCCATCCAGGTACACAGCACCATTGTAGCGGCTGCACTCTGCGTTGTGTTGTTATGACTCCGCCCATTCGCTCCCCTGTGGACGCGAACTCACGAGCTCCAGCATGGGAGTCGGACTCTAACCAGAAGGCTAAAACCCAGGGCTCTGGCCTTGTGACCAGAGAATCCTTTTTAGCTGTTGGGAGTGAGATTTACTAACTACATCTGCACAGCGACACCTGCTGGCCTCCATTACATTTAGACAGCTGACTGTGAACAACCAACATCTTTTGCAACATTGCATGATTTACCCTCTTTTAAGAGTTTGATAATCCTCTCCTTTGTTTCAATTGACATCTCTCGTGGTGGAGCCATGATTCATGTCAGTCCACTTGGTGCAACAGCTCTAAAAGGTGTGATCACTCCTTTTTAGATGCAGACTAACGAGCAGATGTGATTTGATGCAGGTGTTAGTTTTGGGGATGAAAATTTACAAGGTGATTCTATAATTTATTCCTCAGAATTGAGTGAGCCCATATATTTTCCCCTCTGCTTTGTCTAAAAAAGTAACTATACTCAACAAAAATATAAACGCAACACTTTTGTTTTTGCTCCCATTTTGTATGAGATGAACTCAAAGATCTAAAACTTTTTCCACATACACAATATCACCATTTCCCTCAAATATTGTTCACAAACCAGTCTAAATCTGTGATAGTGAGCACTTCTCCTTTGCTGAGATAATCCATCCCACCTCACAGGTGTGCCATATCAAGATGCTGATTAGACACCATGATTAGTGCACAGGTGTGCCTTAGACTGCCCACAATAAAAGGCCACTCTGAAAGGTGCAGTTTTATCACACAGCACAATGCCACAGATGTCACAAGATTTGAGGGAGCGTGCAATTGGCATGCTGACAGCAGGAATGTCAACCAGAGCTGTTGCTCGTGTATTGAATGTTCATTTCTCTACCATAAGCCGTCTCCAAAGGCGTTTCAGAGAATTTGGCAGTACATCCAACCAGCCTCACAACCCCAGACCACGTGTAACCACACCAGCCCAGGACCTCCACATCCAGCATGTTCACCTCTAAGATCGTCTGAGACCAGCCACTCGGACAGCTGCTGAAACAATCGGTTTGCATAACCAAAGAATTTCTGCACAAACTGTCAGAAACCATCTCAGGGAAGCTCATCTGCATGCTCGTCGTCCTCATCGGGGTCTCGACTTGACTCCAGTTCATCGTCGTAACCGACTTGAGTGGACAAATGCTCACATTCGCTGGCGTTTGGCACGTTGGAGGTGTTCTCTTCACCAATGAATCCCAGTTCACACTGTCCAAGGCAGATGGCAGACAGCGTGTGTGGCGTCGTGTGGGTGAGCGGTTTTCTGATGTCAATGTTGTGGATCAAGTGGCCCATGGTGGCGGTGGGGTTATGGTATGGGCAGGCGTCTGTTATGGACGAAGAACACAGGTGCATTTTATTGATGGCATTTTGAATGCACAGAGATACCGTGATGAGATCCTGAGGCCCATTGTTGTGCCATACATCCAAGAACATCACCTCATGTTGCAGCAGGATAATACACGGCCCCATGTTGCAAGGATCTGTACACAATTCTTGGAAGGTGAAAATGTCCCAGTTCTTGCATGGCTGCATACTCATCGGACATGTCACCAATTGAGCATGTTTGGGATGCTCTGGACCGACGTATACGAACATGTGTACCAGTTCCTGCCAATATCCAGCAACTTCGCACAGCCATTGAAGAGGAGTGGACCAACATTCCACAGGCCACAATTGACAACCTGATCAACTCTATGTGAAGGAGATGTGTTGCACTGCATGAGGCAAATGGTGGTCACACCAGATACTGACTGGTATCCCCCCCCAATAAAACAAAACTGCACCTTTCAGAGTGGCCTTTTATTGTGGACAGTCTAAGGCACACCTGTGCACTAATCATGGTGTCTAATCAGCATCTTGATATGGCACACCTGTGAGGTGGGATGGATTATCTCAGCAAAGGAGAAGTGCTCACTATTACAGATTTAGACTGGTTTGTGAACAATATTTGAGGGAAATGGTGATATTGTGTATGTGGAAAAGGTTTTAGATCTTTGAGTTCATCTCATACAAAATGGGAGCAAATCCAAGTGTTGCATTTATATTTTTGTTGAGTGTATTACTGACTGCCACAATTATTTTTGATTTCTTATAGTGTTTCTTAAAGCCAGAAAGTTGCCATTTGAAATGACTTTAGTTTTGTGTCATGTCTGTGATCTGCTTTTTTTCTACAAAATTAAATAACTGAATGAACATCCTCCGAGGCTGGTGATTCCATAATTATTGCCAGGGGTTGTATTAGTCCAACTATCACCTGGTCTCCAATATGTAGCAGTACTAGCAACGGGTCAGGGAGTGTGTGCCTTGGAACCTAGATGGCACCTACCAAGGTGTTCGGCTAATCCATAGCCACTTCTTGAAAGTAACCATCCGTCTACTGCAGCTGAGTGAGATGTAGGCATCCAGCTTTAGCTTTCTAAACACTAAGCCACCTATGTGCTGGGCCATGCTTAGAGAAATATCCCACATGGTCAAAATGTTATTGCTGACATTCCTCACAATACAAGTGACTGAGTAAATTGTTTGACAAAGCCATTCCAGCAATACCCAAGGATCCTACAAAGAGACCCGTTACCAAATCATCCAGTCATCACCTTAGATTGCTAGCAAAAATCCAAGTCTCAAAAACCTACAGTAAGACAGGAAACACCAGGACTAAGACAGACAAAACAATAAATCAATCAATCAATAAATAAAAACACTGCTTTCCTTCAAAAAAATTTAATGAGCAAGCTTTCCCCTTATATATATGAAAAAAACACATTAAGAATAATGCAAAACTCCTTACAAAATTAAATTTTTTATAACAGTATAGCATGCACAATTCAATAACGCATTGCTTAATTTTTCACCTAAAACTACTTTTAAAAACAAACAAAACATTTTGTGGAAAAAAAAGTAACTGTACAGACTTATTTCTTTGCCGATCTTCCTCGTCTTGTTGGTTGAGTCTCAGCTTTAACAGCCTCGGCAGCAGCGCCTTTCTTAGGATTCACCCTGCGCTTGTTTGTGGGCGCGACTTCTTCAGCGGTCATCTCGGTGACCCTTGGCCCTCGCCTGGCTCGCTTGCTGGACTGACACTCATCGGTTTGATTTAACAGAGGCTTGTGATCACTCTTGGGAATTTCACCGGCAGACGGCAATGTGGATTTTGCGCTCCGACCCCGTTTAGCAGGAACTCGTTTTGATGTCGACGTGTCATCATCTTGGTCTTCAGGTTTACACCTCTTGCCTCGAGTTGCCTTTACAGGAGTTGGGTTTGAAAACTCAAAAACTTCAGTGTGTAACTTCCACGACACACATTTTTTGGACATTTTTGCCTCAACATCTTTCATTCCAGAACAATCTTTGTCTGCCTTAGCCACAGCCATAGAGCTGCTCTCTTCAGAATCTTCAGCGGGTGTTGCCGCTGCACGCCTCCTCTTTGTAGCATGCTCAACTGAAACAGGAGCCTCAGGTTTTGCATGACCGTCCTCTGTGGCGCTGGTTGAACCTCGACGACCTCTCCTAAGTGGAATAGTTTGCAAAACCTCGTTCTTGGCTGATGTTTTCAACCCCCTTCTGGATTTGATGACAGAAGTATCTGGCAGTTTAAGAGCCATTGTATTGGCAGAATCAGCATTTTTGTTTTCTTCACCCTCCTGGACAACCATATCTTCAGGTAGTTTGGCAATTGTCTGAACCTGTTCGGCTGTTTTTGCTTTTCCTCTCCTACCTCGTGTGGGCTTCTCTGTGGGGTTGACCACAGGCTCATCCTGGACCTCAGTGGAGTCTTTTGCTTTTCGGCCTGCTCTTCTGGGTTTTTCAGCGATATCTGCTGTGGCCTCCTCACCTGAAGGACCTTCACCACCATCGTCTAGCTGTTCTGCTTCCTGTTTGGTACTTCTTCCTCTCTTTGCCCTTGCTGGAGGTTGAGGCTGCTGCTTATTCTCCAAAGTGTCTGTTGCCACTGAAGCCTGGTTCATCTTTCGCCCTCTCCTAACTTGCTGTTTTCCGATAATGGCAATGGGCTCTTGAGTTTCACTATCAGCTACATGTTGCTCAACGACACTTTGATGTTTTTCTGGCACCGCCTGTGCAGATTCAAGAGAAGCTTTTTTAGATTTCCTCCCTCTTCTGGGCTTTAACACTACTTCTTCCAGTGCAGCAGAGTCATGTTCTTCTTGAATTAAGTCTACAGAGGAATTATTCTGCATAGCTACTTCAGCAGCCACGTCTGATCCCAACTGAGGCTGATCATCAGAAGTTGCTGCAGTATTTTTTACGCTTACTTTTGGCTCAAAAGCAGCTTCAGCAGCTATGCTCTCCTCTTGTTCCTCACTTGTTTCTGACTTTGTGTTTTTGTTCTTTCTTGTGGTCTGTCGCACAGAAGGTACTGCAGCACCTACAGGTTTCCTCCCTCTTCTTTTAATGACTGGAGCAGCAGGTTTGTCAAAAGTTTCTGCTACCTCCTGTTTGTCAACAAGTGCTTTCGATGCTGCCACAGTTGGCTTTCGGCCTCGAACGGATTTCTTGCCAGTGTCAGGATTACAGCTGCCCGTGTCCACTTCCACAATTTTGCAAGTTGTTTCCTTTTTGGGTAGATTCTCATTTACAGTTGCAGGAGAAACAGTTTCCGTGACATCGGATTTATCCTCATCGTTTCCACTGGGCGACACTTCCGGTTGGTCACAGGCTTCATTAGTCTCTGCAGAAACAAAAAAGAAAATCTTTGCATTTAGAATGTTTGGCTATTTACCAGCAAAATAAAGTTTGGGGGTGGGGGTACATTTTTGCCAAGTTGTCTTCTTTCACCCATCTTACTTTCGTACCAACTAAGTCAAAAATATAAGTGGGGTAGTGTCATACCTTTGTCTTTGTCGAGGCGGGTCACTTCATCCATGGTATCTGACGGCCTGAGAGACAGCTGAACTTTCTTTTCAACAGATGTTTGTTTGGGTTTTCTTCCTCGCCTCGGCTTCGTGACAACTTCCTTCAGAGCAGGTGGTGCGTCATCGTTTAATTTGTCATGAACATCATCTGGGGGAGTCTGGTCACTCACAGCTTGAGGCACGTGTTCAGCGTCAGCTGTAACCTCTTGCATTGGTTTAGTTTGCTCATCAGCAGCTTTTCTGGCTTTTCTCCCTCTGGTGGGCTTCGGAGTAACTTCAGCAGGTTCCGGCTCAGCTGTGAGTTGAACATCATGATGTTCAGTAGATTTTGGGTTTCTGCCTCGTGTGGGCTGTTGAACAGCTGGCTGTGGAGCAACTGTAGCTTTCCTTCCTCTTCTTCCCCGTGCTGGTGCAGCAGTCACTGTGTCTTCAAAATGTTGTGCAACCATCTCTTCAACTGGTTCAGACTGTACAGTTTTTGGGCGTCTGCCTCGAACAGACTTCCCCTGACTGCCAGAGTCACTGCAAACCATCTTCATCTCTGCATCAAGCGGATTGAGCTCTTCAAGTTCCTGGGGGGTGACTTCCACCACTCCGGATGAATCTGTCTCATCTGAGGCACAAGCAAAGAGAAGCTTGTGAGTTACCTTTAGTCTTACATCCTAAATAAAAGATAACTAGATTTAAGACTTTTAAGAGTCGAAGGACCTATTGGCATACCTCAGACACAGATGTGCATACTTATATATTCTTCATTTCACTTTGACAAATTATTTTGGGTAACAGTATAATAAGTTTATTTGACTTATTACTCTGTCAAAACACATATACTCATTTCCATTATGGGGAGACAGCATTTTAAAATGTTTGTTGATTAAATCACCTTCTATGATCTAAAAGGTTTGGACATTCTCAAACTCTGCAACTGCCAATACTGAAAACATCTTTCAAAACACAACATTTGTGTAAAATTATTCCTTTCAAACACTCACTCATCTTCAATTGCTTCTTCCAATTAAGGGGGGAAGGGGGCGTCATAGGGCGTGAGGCGGGGTACACCCTGGACAGGACACCAGTCTTTCACGGGGTCACATATAGACCAACAAACACATTTACACCCACATGCACACCTACGTACAATTTAAAGTTTCTAGTCCACCTAACCTCCATATCTTTGGATGTGGGAGGATTACTGTGAAATTCTAGGGAAATACCATCTTCTAAGTTTCAACAATTTTATAACTTTTAAGCGTGCTTGTCTGATTTATAAAACTCTTCATGGCCTAGCGTCTCCTCCTCTGGAGGAATTTATTAGACAATAGAGATCGTAACCTCAGGACTAGGTTTGCTTCTAGGGGGGACTGTGAGGTGCATTTCAGACAAAATGCCACAGGACAAAACATAATTTCTGTGAAGGGTTGTACAAACTGGAAGAGCCTTCCAACAACTATACGAGACAGTTCCACCCCGAGTGCTTTTTAAAAATGAGCTTGAAAATGGCTCAAAAACAATCAAACCTGTCAACACAGGTGAGATATATTGTACATAATTTAATGTAATTGCTGTGTGTCTGAGGACTACAGATGGAAAGTAACTTTTAGCTAAATCTGGCATATTTACACTATGTCATGAAAATGTACAAATTCTTCATTAATGTGGATTGTCCTCATCAAACAAACAATAAAAGAAAAAGAAAAGAAGCCGGAGCACCCGGAGGGAACCCACGCAAACTCCACGTGTGGGAACTGATCCCATGAGAGGCAACAATGCTAACCACTAAGCCACCGTGCTGCCCTCCTTTCAATCAATGAAATTTAAAAAGGCCACACATTTACCTTTTTTCACTTCAACTTGTCTACCATTATCTGTGATTTGTGAAGGCTGATCTTCAGAGAGCACTGAGGGAACATTAAATTCTGTTAACAGGTAAAGGTGGAACACTTTTCAATTGTTACTGTAATGCAGCTTACACATTAATGTCCAAAGTCATTTAATATCTCCACTGGAAACTATTTAAAACAAATGTAATAACAATGACATACCCATGCTGAGACAAACAGTTTTAGGGAGGTTGTGTGCACAATGCACGACTATTTTTATTATACAAAAATAAAACTGTTTTCCTCAAGCAAAATAAAATTCTCCCCTGTAAAATGATAAAAAATCCAACTAACCTTTTGCAGTGTCTGATCCTTCATCTTGAGATGTTAGATCCCTGACCTGTCAAAATAAAGAAAAATAATAAAGCAAAATATCAGTCACTTGAAAACCACATCCCATAATTCAAAGTGTCTTGTGCTGCCACCCTGGTTAAACATTAAAGCTGTACGGCCTTTAAGTGACAAAATGTAGTTTCTGCTGAAATCCAAGCATTATAATGTGTTTGTTTTTGAAACGTGTTGCAACATTACAGCTCATTTTAATGAAGAGAACATACTGACCTGGGACAAATTCCATAGCGAATATTTTATTTTCCTTTTAATGCCATCGACAGGAGAAGTGTACGTGTACATGCATGAGCTTTTGAAACTACTGTAAGTTACCTTGACCTCACATGATGCATGTACAAGGGGCATACACACTAACACCCGTAAGTTATCTTGTCAATCATTTCAGACGTGTTATCTGGTTTCAAAACAGCGTTTTTAGATTCAGAAGTGTTTATTTCTCACTAACTTTTACAAAATATGAGAAACGCATATTAGATTTATGCAGAAATCAGCAGTTCCAATGCATTTTCCACAATGCTGGATTATTTTATTCAAGAGCAACCAGCGCACGTCACCGTACATCTCTAATTGGCTGTCGCCATGTGCTTCCCAGCATCCCACGCACAAGTTCGAGGAAGCCCCCACATGATCCATAACCCTACTATCAAACTGTATGGGTCGCTACCATAAGTAGCTCAAGGCCGCCTTCTGAAATTTTTCCCTTCAGGGGATCTATCGATTTTTTTTTTCCCCAGGTAATGCAAATTTTGATCAGACTGGCAAAATCATGTTATGAATCCACTGTTTAAAGCCTAATAAATAAAATCACTGTGGTGCAAAATATTTTTTAATGACATAAATCTCAAAAAACCCAAAGGTGGTACACTTTTAGGCTAGGTGTAAGTAAATTAAATAATTCATAATGTTCAGATTTGTTGTGTTGACCATAACTACAGATGACACCTGCTCTACAATATGAACACCTGTTCCACTGAGCAATAGTACTGATTATTTTTCTGTGAAACTGCACATCAACAACTCTTTATAAGGGAGGATTTTAAACGCTTACTTGTAGGCGTAGCTCCATGAAAGCTCACAGATTCAAAGCTTTTATTGTCATATACACAGTAAAGAAACCTGTTTCCCTGTGCAATGAAATTCTTACTTTGCTGCCCACTTATGCGCAACTTAAAAAAAAAAGATTGAAAAACACACGATGAGAAACATTTTGCAGAGTTTCAGCTCTTTTGCAGGTTTGTGTGTATATGTACATATATCATTGCAATTCCTGGAATTTAAATATAACTAAGAATAAAATAAAATAAAAAAGGCTAAAAGTACATCCAATATTACCTCATTTCTGTCCATCTGCTCTGAGGGGTTCACCAGTGGCTCCTCCATGAGCTCTTGAAGGCCTTCAAAATCTTCCGCTGGAGCAACACCCCTGAGCCTTGGTGACTTCATCAGCCTCTTGATGCCGAAGTTGTCCACAACAGGTTCACCCTTTTCTTTGGGAGTTTTCATCAGCCTCTTGACACCAATGAAGTCATCAACAGGGGCACTTTTCTCCTTCGGAGTTTTCAGAATTTTTCCCCGTAGGTCCTCAAGGGGTTCTACTCGCTGTTTAGGTGTGGTAAAAATTCTTTTCACTCCAGTGAGACATTCTGGTTGTTCAGGCTTCAGTTTGGGAGTTATGAGAAGCTTCCCCCTGATGTCCTCTACTGGTTCTGCCTTTCCTTTAGGGGTCTTCATCATCCTCTTGACTCCAGTAAGACATTCAGGCTGTTCAAGCTTCAGTTTGGGAGTTATGAGAAGTTTCCCCCTGATGTCCTCTACTGGTTCTGCCTTTCCTTTAGGGGTCTGCATCATCTTCTTGACTCCAGTGAGACATTCTGGCTGTTCAGGCGTCTTCATCATCATCTTCGCACCAGTGAGACATTCTGGCTGTTCAGGCATCTGTTTAGGGGTCTGCATCATCTTCTTGGCACCAGTGAGACATTCTGGCTGTTCAGGCGTCTTCATCATCTTCTTGACTCCAGTGAGACATTCTGACTGTTCAGGCATCTGTTTAGGGGTCTGCATCATCTTCTTGGCACCAGTGAGACATTCTGGCTGTTCAGGCGTCTGCATCATCTTCTTGGCACCAGTGAGACATTCTGGCTGTTCAGGCGTCTTCATCATCTTCTTGGCACCAGTGAGACATTCTGACTGTTCAGGCATCTGTTTAGGGGTCTGCATCATCTTCTTGGCACCAGTGAGACATTCTGGCTGTTCAGGCATCTGTTTAGGGGTCTGCATCATCTTCTTGGCACCAGTGAGACATTCTGGCTGTTCAGGCGTCTGTTTAGGGGTCTGCATCATCTTCTTGGCACCAGTGAGACATTCTGGCTGTTCAGGCGTCTGTATCATCTTCTTGGCACCAGTGAGACATTCTGACTGTTCAGGCGTCTGTATCATCTTCTTGACACCAGTGAGACATTCTGACTGTTCAGGCGTCTGTATCATCTTCTTGACACCAGTGAGACATTCTGACTGTTCAGGCGTCTGTATCATCTTCTTGACACCAGTGAGACATTCTGACTGTTCAGGCGTCTGTTTAGGGGTCTGCATCATCTTCTTGACACCAGTGAGACATTCTGACTGTTCAGGCGTCTGTTTAGGGGTCTTCATCATCTTCTTGACTCCATTGAGACATTCTGGCTGTTCAGGCATCTGTTTAGGGGTCTGCATCATCTTCTTGGCACCAGTGAGACATTCTGGCTGTTTAGGGGTCTGCATCATCTTCTTGACACCAGTGAGACATTCTGACTGTTCAGGCGTCTGTTTAGGGGTCTGCATCATCTTCTTGACACCAGTGAGACATTCTGACTGTTCAGGCGTCTGTTTAGGGGTCTGCATCATCTTCTTGGCACCAGTGAGACATTCTGACTGTTCAGGGCGTCTGTTTAGGGGTCTGCATCATCTTCTTGGCACCAGTGAGACATTCTGGCTGTTCAGGCGTCTGTTTAGGGGTCTGCATCATCTTCTTGGCACCAGTGAGACATTCTGGCTGTTCAGGCGTCTGTTTAGGGGTCTGCATCATCTTCTTGGCACCAGTGAGACATTCTGGCTGTTCAGGCGTCTTCATCATCTTCTTGACTCCAGTGAGACATTCTGACTGTTCAGGCGTCTGTTTAGGGGTCTGCATCATCTTCTTGACTCCATTGAGACATTCTGGCTGTTCAGGCATCTGTTTAGGGGTCTGCATCATCTTCTTGGCACCAGTGAGACATTCTGGCTGTTTAGGGGTCTGCATCATCTTCTTGACACCAGTGAGACATTCTGACTGTTCAGGCGTCTGTTTAGGGGTCTGCATCATCTTCTTGACACCAGTGAGACATTCTGACTGTTCAGGCGTCTGTTTAGGGGTCTGCATCATCTTCTTGACACCAGTGAGACATTCTGACTGTTCAGGCGTCTGTTTAGGGGTCTGCATCATCTTCTTGACACCAGTGAGACATTCTGACTGTTCAGGCGTCTGTTTAGGGGTCTGCATCATCTTCTTGGCACCAGTGAGACATTCTGACTGTTCAGGCGTCTGTTTAGGGGTCTGCATCATCTTCTTGGCACCAGTGAGACATTCTGGCTGTTCAGGCGTCTGTTTAGGGGTCTGCATCATCTTCTTGGCACCAGTGAGACATTCTGGCTGTTCAGGCGTCTGTTTAGGGGTCTGCATCATCTTCTTGGCACCAGTGAGACATTCTGGCTGTTCAGGCGTCTTCATCATCTTCTTGACTCCAGTGAGACATTCTGACTGTTCAGGCGTCTGTATCATCTTCTTGACTCCAGTGAGACATTCTGACTGTTCAGGCGTCTTCATCATCTTCTTGACTCCAGTGAGACATTCTGACTGTTCAGGCGTCTTCATCATCTTCTTGACTCCAGTGAGACATTCTGACTGTTCAGGCGTCTTCATCATCTTCTTGACTCCAGTGAGACATTCTGACTGTTCAGGCATCTGTTCAGGCGTCTGTATCATCTTCTTGGCACCAGTGAGACATTCTGACTGTTCAGGCATCTGTTCAGGCGTCTGTATCATCTTCTTGGCACCAGTGAGACATTCTGACTGTTCAGGCATCTGTTCAGGCGTCTGTATCATCTTCTTGGCACCAGTGAGACATTCTGTCTGTTCAGGCGTCTGTATCATCTTCTTGACTCCAGTGAGACATTCTGACTGTTCAGGCGTCTTCATCATCTTCTTGACTCCAGTGAGACATTCTGACTGTTCAGGCATCTGTTTAGGGGCCTGTATCATCTTCTTGACTCCAGTGAGACATTCTGGCTCTTCAGGCTTCAGTTCAGGGGTCTTCATCATCCTCTTGACTCCAGTGAAGCACTCTGGCTGTTCAGGCTTCAGGCTAGGAGTTACGAGAAGCTTCCCTCTGATGTCCTCTACTGGTTCAGCCATTTGCTTTGGAGTCTTCATGATGCATTTAACCCCAGTCAAACACTGTTGTAATTCTAACTTCTGTTTGGGAGTTGTTACAGAATCTGGCATCAGATCTGTGTCCTGCTCTTTACTGGGACTCTCCAAGGCATCAGTGCCTGAGCTGGATCCTTGATCTCCAAGCAGGAGACGATGCACTGCCTCACTGTTGTAAATTCTACTTTTCACAGCAGATGCGACACTTAGTGGAGACACGACCATTTCACCTGTAAGACAAGTCATGTTTCCTTGCAGTTCAACAGGAAGTATGTTTTCACACACACACACACACACACACACACACACACACACACACACACACACACACACACACACACACACACACACACACACACACACACACACACACACACACACACACACACACACGTCATAGCAATACAAGCAGATGAGTTCATTCTTTCAGTACAAACACTTTACCTGGCTCCTCTGGTGTGTTCAAAAGTGATGGCTCTACTGTAGAGGACACCAGATTTCCCTGAGGTGTTTTGCTCGGACTGGCGTCATTGATGCTTGAGTTCCTTGTCTGCTTATTTATGGGGGTTTTAAACATTTCGGCAAGGCCTGCAGGTATATATATATATATATATATAAAAACAAAAAAACAAAGCCCCAGTACAATGCAGGCCAAATACTATACATTTATTTTTAAACAAAACACTATTGCTAAAGGGTAATTACCTGTCAAATCTTCATCCATGCTCACGTTCTTTTTCTGTACTAATGTACTACTGATCACTCTTAGAGGAGCACCAGTTGAGTTTACAACCTTCTGTTTGTGAGCTCTGCCCACAACAATAGTGGCAGGTGAAGCTGCATGCCCAGTGCTAACACAGTCTTTGAATTTTCTGGCAGGAGTCTAAGAGAAAAAAAACAATAAAACAAACCTTTAACTGCAAGTCTATTTTACACGTGAATATCACACACATAATTCTCCAGTTTGTCAAGACACTGACAAAACACCATGCAGCTGAAGCATCTTAGATTTCACTGGGTTGGGGTTGTTTGGGTAAAAGAAAAGTGTATATGACTTATTTTACTCAGATTTTATCATGTGTCTGTGTGGTGGTAATTATGTAATGGCAATGCAACAAAAGTTGGCTCATGCTATCCGAGGGATTATAGATGCTTCTATTTGTAAGCACTAACACTACTGTACATGCCACCATATCCCTAAAATTGGTTGGTAGCCAAAGTACATTTTTGGTGGCCCAAACGTAAACTTATTCAGAGCTTTTTGAAAAAAACTACACATGTACCATGTAAACTACAGTGAATAAACAGAAAAAGATAAATGAGTCCAACCTCTCCAGTTTAATAAAACCTAAAACCAACACATTCTATCATGTTGTAACAAATTATAAGTTCAAATAATAAAGACAAACTTAAAATGTGAACTCAGATGCACCAGATCAATCTAAACTGCGTAACAAATATACTTAAATAAGTAAAGAATTCTCTTGCCTGTAGCAGTGGCCACCGGCACAGGATACCGTGCATTCAGAAAGTATTCACAGCACTTCACTTTTTCCACATTTTGTTGTGTTACAGCCTTATTTCAAAACAAGCAAATAGATTTTTTTCCACCTAAGAATTCTACTCACAACACCCCATAATTACAATCTGAAAAAAAAGTTGTTGGTTTTTGTTTATTTTGCAAATTTATTAAAAATAAAAAAAGAAAGAAATCACATGTACATAACTATTCATAGCTTTTGCCATGGGGTATTGTGTGTAGAATTTTGACAAAAAAAAAAAAAAAAAGATGCTTTATCACTCGGTGGTCTCCAGCGTGATCTTGTACGCTGTAGTGTGCTAGGGCAGCAGGCTGAAGGCAGCCAACATGAACAGACTCAACAAGCTCATTAGGAGAGCTGGCTCTGTCCTGGGGGTTGAGCTGGAGTCTGTGGTGGACGTGTCAGAGGAGGATGCTGAGGAAGCTGCTCAGCATCCCGGACAACACCTCCCACCCACTGATGTCCTGTCAGAGCACCTTCAGTCATAGACTGAGACCACTGAGGTGCACCACAGAATGCCACAGGAGGTCTTTCCTACCTGTGGCAATCAGACTGTATAATCCCCACCCTCTTCTGATGGATGAATACATATCTTCCAATCATCTCATAAATTTGTACTTATTGTTGAGGAAAAAAAAAAAAGTTGATTGATTTCTATTTAATACTAACACTTTCTGTAATTGTGTATTTAACTAACCACTGTTTACTGTTTACATTTTCTGTACTCTGGCAAAAATAATTTGCTTTGGGATAAATAAAGTTGGTCTTTATCTTTACCTGAGGTCTGGCTGCAGGCTTCTTCTTAGCCTGCTTGATGACCTTTTTTGGAGCTTGGACAGGAGGTTGTAACTTGGTTTTCCCAAATTTTACTATGTTTGCCCAGGAATTCATCGCTAAGAGGGGAAAAAAGGAAATTAATTGACAGACAGATGGAACAGTGTGAAATCTGATCTCTGCATTCTGCAAAAACACAAGTGCACAGTGGGATTAAGAATTAATCGAGTCAAACACCAATTTAAAGTTATCAATTGTACTGAATATATTTTTGTGGAGACAGAAAAATAACAAGTCCTCCATACCTTTCATTGATCCCCTCGAGATGCTACTTTGGCGCATGATTTTTACAGCACTGCTTGCCACACTGCTCTTCCGTGAGCTTCTCTTCATGCTTTTCCTCATCAGTGGTACTTTCGGGGTTACAGTTGTTAAACTTGCAGAGTTGGCGACAGTGTCTTCGGCTACTGGTGATGGGGTGTTAATCCGTGAAACAGAGAAACGCCCCTGCACTATGGAGGTCTGGACTTCTGAGTGCAAAGGAGTTTTAAGTGATGGCACCACCAATGATGACCTTCTCCTTCTTGTGGGAGTTTTCTCATTAACTGGCTGAGGATGTGCTGATGCTGTAAATTTAAGTGGTTCACTGCCTTCAGGTGTCTCCAATTTGTATTTAGGAGATTTTTGCCTTGTAGATGTTCGCCTGGGAGAACTAGACCTCGATTTTGCTGACTCAGTTTCAGGTGATGGAGTTTAGGAGAAGCGGACCGAGATTTTGGCAATTTCTTTCCAGATGAGGGTGTGTTAAGAGAAGTGGAACCACAGTATGAAGAACACTTCCCAGCCGATGGAATCTTGGGAGTAGTGGACCGTGATTTTGGCAACCCAGTTTTAGGTGGACTCTTGGGAGAACAATTCCTCGATTTAGCAGACTTTGTTACAGGTGATGGAGTCTTGGGAGAAGTGGGACGAGATTTTGGTGACACAGTTTTAGCTAGAGTCTTGGGAGAACAATTCCTCGATTTAGCAGACTTTGTTACAGGTGATGGAGTCTTGGGAGAAGTGGGCCGAGATTTGTGAGAACCAGTCTTCGATTTTGCAGACTTTGTTTCAGGTGATGGAGTCTTGGGAGAAGTGGGACGAGATTTTGGTGACACAGTTTTAGGTGGTGTCTTGGGAGAACGAGTCTTCGATTTTGCAGACTTTGTTTCAGGTGATGGAATCTTGGGAGAAGTGGGTTGAGATTTTGGTGATTTCTCTCCCAGTGACAGCATGTTCAGGGAAGTGGAACTAGAGAATGAAGACCTCTTTCCAGCTGATGGAGTCTTGGGAGAAGTGAACATAGTTCTTGGTGTCTTTGGAGAAACATTCCGCATTTTTGGTGATTTTGTAGCCAAAGGCGAGCACATTTTGGCGGTCTGGTGCACATTTGGGCTATCAGATGCAGGATCCTCTTCTTTAAACGCCTATGAAAATCAAATTTGAGATTAATATGATGCATAAGAATAAAGTCGTGCAATAACTTCACAAGTTAAAACTTGCCTCATCCAAGCCAATAACTGACGCTTTAAGGAGTGATCGCCTGGGTTTAGAGACGGGTAAGCTCCTTCGTGGAGCAGCCCCCTTTCTTAACGGAGAGCTGGGAGGAAGGCGTTTGTCAAATAACTCTGGGCTTAGGTAACGTCCGAATGAAACACGTTTCCTCTCCTGGGGAGTTTGCATCTCAGGTGCAAGAGGTCCACTTTGGCATTTTGCGGTCAACTCTTTCACTAAACAATGAATTGAAAAGTGTAAATCAATATAAATCTGTCTAGTTGTGAAAACTAATGTGATTCAGCCGGTATCTAGTCACCATTTTTGACACAGCTAAAAAAAAATGTTGTCTTACCTCCATTCTGGTCTTGTTCCTTTTCTGTGTCCTTTAGGGATGCGTTTGTAATAGGCTCAGTCTTGGGAGCAGACACCACTTCTTCCCCGCTTATTCCAGGTGTGACCGACACTGCCTCTCTGCTGCTCCTCCGTCTCTTCCTCAACGGTGACCCTGGTGTTCCACTAGAAACGTTCTTGTGACTCTCCTGGCATGGAACAGCTTCAGGTTTTGCAACCTGTTGCGTTTCAGATTGGTCTTTGATCACCTGAGAAGCAGGAACCTCATTGGATCTCCTCAGCTTAATGGACTTTGGCGTCTCATTAGCATTAACCTCGTTTGAAATCGCTCCAGGACAGACTTTGTTCCTGGGTGTATTTTTTACTTCTGTGGAAGAGAGAGACTTTCTTTCTGCCTTTTTGACTGATCCAAGCTTTGAACTGTAAAACATGGAAGCAGGCATCTGAAACAGTCCAGCTGGAGATTTTTGAGGTTTGGCACCCAGAGAGGTTCTGATCATTTGATACAGATCACTGAAGGGGGAATTGTTGCTGCTTTGAAGCAGACTACCATCCTCTATGGATTCCACCTCTGCACTTTTCTCCAGAGATCGCTGGATGTTATCATTATTGGTTCCATCTTTGAGATGATGGTCTAAAAACACACACAGGAAAATAAACTATGAACATAAGCCTAAAGATCTGAAAACACAACAACAAAATCAGCTAGTAGAGAGGGACTGACCAACTTTTTATTTATGCACTGTTTTATAGACCAAACTACTGGCAATGACCATTTAAAATCATCAGTTTCATAGGGTGTACTGGATGAGAGGTCTCCTCAAATTCACTGCTGTGTACAGACTCTTCATTTTGCTAATTTGCCTCCATTTGTAAACCAAGGAAAAAATAAATTAAACAAAACCAATAAATCCAATTTTGTAGGCATCATTCACAAACTGTCAATTCACCCATACGTCATCACCTGCGGCCACTTCGGATGTCCTCTTCTCACCTGACTCAACTGTAGCTGTATGTGCAGCATGCTGATCTTGCAGAATCTAGACACAAACAGTTTTATAAAAACTAATTCATATGGAGTGCACAATCTCAGATTGTTTGATTTGCTGATAAAAGTGATTATTAAAGGTGAATGAGCAAATTACCTTTTTACTTCTTCCTATGGACGTCCTCTTCTTTGGCGTGGGCACTGGTGGGTACTCAAACCTGAAAGAACACACAAATAACATGAATGTGAAAAGAAGGACTGCATTTTTATTTCACTTTCCCATCTAGAAGTTCAACGTGCTTTACAATGATGCCCCACACTGACTTTCCAGCCAAGGGCGGTACCCATTTATAGCTGGGGGTACTAAGACAATGCGGGTGAAGTGTATTCTCCAAGGACACAGCTGTTAATCAAAGCCAGACCTACATATTGGTAGCTCAACTCCTTATCCTAAGCTACCTGCTCTAATTGGAGAAAGGCACATGTATATCATCTACATTTACTATGTGGTTAAATAGCAACACTGGTCTTTTGATTGCTGCTGCTGTTGCCATTTTTGATATTTTGTCAGTAAGCACCTACTACAGCTGCATTAAATATGAATGAAAACTTGACAGAAAATTAATCAGATTAACGCTGACATTAGTATTAGTCATGTTTCTTACATACTAATGGCACAAGCCTTCCAAAAACACACCTGAAAGAACGGTCAACGATAGTGATCACATCTCCATGTTTTAAACGCTCAGACTGCTGCAAAGCCTCTCCGTTAACACGGGTCAGATTCACAGAGCTTAAATTCGTCAGAATGATCTGGAAGATTAAAAATAATAAAAGTAAAGTTAAGCACCCAACAGTCTGTCAGATTATTATTAATTATTTAAATGTGTCACAGTCATTTAATCGCATACAATATGAATTTATCCAGAAAGTAACTATAAAATTTAATGTTTTCAACAATTCTGTTTCTGAGTGTAAGAATAGAAGGCCTATTACAAATTCCTAAAACATTCAATGTACAGTTCACACGCTTCAGTTTTGTTTTTTTAAAGGTCATCTTTAAAAGAATAAATTCAATTTATATATGACAGCAATAGCTCAAAATCATGTGGCCATTACAGTCTATATACAGTAGTGGTCAACCTTTTGACTGGTACTCTTATATGTGCACTTACCTCTTTATTTTCATTCAAATCTATTCTGCAATGCTCTTTGGAGACTTGGGGAATCTGAATGCGAATATCGCAGTCAGGTTTTCTGTCAACACAGAAATAAAAAGGGAGACACTTATTTAAGTGTGATGCTACTTTAAAAACATTAAACAAAATGCTGTGCAGACAGAACTCAGAGTCCCTTATATTATACAGCTTAAATTGCACAGATATTATTCTGAAACAGTTACATTTTTCCATCTCACCTTCCAAATAAGCATGATGCAGTCAGAGGAAATTCTGTTCCATCTACACCACTCCTTTTAATCACAACAATTTTTCCATGTAATGGCATTCTCTTAACGTTACCTAGAAACAACATCAAGCCGAACTTTGGTGAGTTTTTAAAGTACTAACATGTCAACATCAATGCAGGTTCAAGAGGAGAAAACAGAAAATATGGCACAGATTGTCCTCACTGACTACGCTAAATCTGAAGAAAGAATTGTAGGCACTACGGGTGTTTGTTCCTTCTTTCAGCACCGATTTGCCATCTTATATCACTCCATCTACACTACCACTTTTCTGCTGCTGACCTTTTTTTGTACAAATACAGAAAATTATCTGCTTATGGGAGTCACAGTACAAAAGTCTGTGTTCCAATTGTCACCAAAATCTAAATTTGATTTATTTTTTTTGCAACAGCCGACTGTCATATAGTGAAGCACAAGAATGTATCCAATCAGATTATTGGTTATAATGAATTCTCCATGTATTCTTATTTTGCAATTGTGATTACCAGTAATTGATGCCATGATGATTTCAACATCCAGAGATGTTTGAACATGCAGTATAACCTGAACTTGTCTGTCATGTAGTACAGAGGTCAGACAGCTTTAATGTATAATCTTGGTGATGCAACAATTTTCTTTTTTAAATCTTCAAATATGAACGATAGCGGAGAAGCATCATCATCTCATCTCCACAACAATGTGACTGTGTAAAATATTTACTCTCTATCTTGAAAAGCTTGTTTTTATACAAGAGTTAAAATATACATTTACAAGACACCACACACACCAATGTGTGGGGATATCAAAACGCATTTTTTTGAACACAAGAGAACACATCACAAAACTTGGATATATTATGGAGTACAAGTAATTCAGCTATCAGAAAAATCAGAAATAGTGTACACACACACACATATATATATATATATATATACCATCTAAGACATCACTGCACACAGACATGAAACCAGTTTCAAAGTACATAAGGGGATGTGAGGGCAAGAAGGCCCACCATAAATGACACATAAAAATTTACATTCACAGTAAATCTTCTGTCGTCTGTTCCCATTAGAACCCGCGACGAAGAGACATACCAGATATTTACCCAAAGAAATCTGTCATACCTCAAATAATTTTCTAGAGTTTCAAATTGGCTGTGCAAAAAGATGCTAGATTAAGGCCTAAAACCTTGTCCATTAAAAAGTAAAAAAAAAAAAAAAAAAACTAGGCTACTGTGTATAAAAATAAACTTTGCCATGTGGATTTTCTCCAAAGCAAAGATGTCATAGTCGGGTGGGATTTTATTTTTGCTAGTTTTATTTATTTGAGAATTTCAAAAGCCTCACGCGATTTATTTGAAAATAATAATAATAATAAAAAAACAGATTCATGTCACTTCTACCAGTAATGTGAACACAACCACCTGTAGAAATTCCGAAGGACAAGAAGCGACCGTGACGGAAAAAAATCGGAACTTTTTTGTGCAAGAATCTCGATAAACGTAAATGTCCTTGGTCATCTTTAAGCAGCTGTAATTAATTAACGGGTGCAAGCGCATCATATTTAGTTAACGCCCACGTTTCAAAGTTAGCTGTTTAAACTCGACCACACATGGCTGTGAAGAAGCGTTAAAAATACAACGCTTAAAAATGAAACTCTAAATAAAAACACCGCTATCTTACCTGAAAAACTTCACAGAAACAACTTCTGACAATCCATGAACGTCATTTGTACTGCAACAAATGATAAGTTACTGAAATATCACCTTAACAAATAAAACCAGTCCTTTCCTTACAATGGATTCCAAAATGCTAACGTAAAATAGCGCCGCTACAATCTGCGCTTCCGCATCACCACTTCCACACAGGAGCCTGAAAATCACTCCGCCATCTTATTTAAATTATTCAAAATGAACTCACAACCACAGTTTTCAAGTGAACATGTAGAACCTTAATGTCTTCTGTCAGGACGTATTGTATTTTACTGGTTTCCTCTTTGCAAACAAATGCGTCATAAAGATGCAGCTGAAGACCTAGTTTGTTTTTACCGATGGCGGAGCAATAAGGGGTGCTATAGGCGGAAGGCGGTTTAAAAAATATTTGAAATTCCGCGCGAAGCGTTCTGATTCGCTATCGTCACCGGCTCAGACAGAGGGCGGAGATTAATGTGAACATAGACGTCACAGGTAGCTTGGTCACGTGACCTGGAGCGCTGAGCCGTCCAGGTTGAACGCACAGCAGTTCTACACGCTCCCTCAGAAAAACGATCAGAAATCTGAAATTTCACGGAATTTTTGTTAAGAATGTGAATTATTTTGGTTGATAACGTTTAAAGAAGTTATGAAGTCATTGTAGCACACGTAAAAATGTTTTCTGTATGAAGTCGACAAATTTATGCCCAAAACCCAAAGCAAATTGTGGCATTGTGACAAGTCTGACATAGTTTGACATTGTCATTGAATTGACAGTGATGTGTTGAAATGATTCATCTTTTTTCATGGTTTGCCATCAAAATCTATGTCGAAGTTGATGTAAAGTCAGCTTGTCGTGGTTGAACACCAGGGTTTGTCTGAAAGATAGAGGTGGGCGGATCGATCCTAATATCGATAATATCTATACCATTGCTGGTATTGATATTGAACGATCCTCGTGTATAAGATCGATACTCAAGCTTTTTTTCTCTCCCGCGTGCACTGACTGCTGCACACGCAGATTCATCAAAGTCTACACTCTGTAAGAGCAGTGCTGCGCTGTGTCACACAACACGGAGCAGCGCACCCTTGTATTGTAGTTTGTCAGCTCTCTACCTCAGGAGATTTTGTTTTGAGTTGTGTTGAGTGATATTTTTTAAAACAAAAATGTTGATTGTGATAATAAAGTATTTTGTTGTCACGTACGTTTGGCAAAATTCTATCCTAGGTCTTTTGGATCCTTTGGATCTATGAAGCTTAAATATGCAAAAGTATCTGTGTCGATATCGGCGATACTAGGCCTGTATTTACTTGGTATCGGATCAATATCAAAATTCCCGGTATCGCCCACCTCTACTGAAAGACTTATTTTGACAACACAGTGAAATCAAGTAAATGACTTGTTTTTGGCCATTGTTTGATTGCCAATTGAATTGCCACTGCTACTGCATACATGCCAAGTGACCCGGTTTGCCCGAGTCAGACCCTGAAATTTGATTTTTTTTTTTTTTCTTCATTCATATTTTAACCATCTCATTAAATGATGAAGTGTTAGTGACCCTGAATTTCTCCCCCAGAAGTTGGCATGTCTGCTACTGGCATTGATAGTTGTTGATCAGCACTTCAGCCGTTCAACTTCAAGCAGCAAACCAGGATCATGATAAATAACCAATCTATGACATTTTAACCAAATAAATTTAATAACCTGATGATTGTTGAAATGAATTTTCATTTATTTGCAATACCCACACTCCATGGTCGCTGTACTCAATATTAATCCTAATATTGCAGAACTCATGTGACCATGGATCACCTTCATACACTGTCACAGAAGAAAGTGTCACTGTGAAATTTCAAGCAACTCATGCGATCATGGGCGACATACAGGAAGAAACTATCACCACATAGTCCCAGCAGAAGAAATTGTCACTGTGGAAAGTCTAGCAACTCATAACTCCATAAGATTCAGTCACAGATAATCCAAAGTGCACCTTTTTGAAATCTTTATGTTCAGACAAATAATGTATTTTCAGTAACATTGGAGCATTTTAAAATTTTGACCCCTGTGTAATTCTTCAATTGACCCCTACCTGGCCGCCTACTGAAAATTCAAGAGTAATGTCTACGGAGTATTTGTGCCGAATTTGCTGCTTGCATCACCATTTGAAGGATTCCTCTGTAAATATTCTATTATCTGCTGCACTATGTCGGGCATCTTGATCAATGACTTTTTTGTTATAAGCACAGCTGAGTTCATCCAGCTTTGCATGAACTTGACGATTGTGTTAAAAAAATAATCATGTCGCTGATATTGAATTACGAGTACACTGGTATACAAGGAAGATTAAGCATTTTTCCCAATGAAGTGCAATTTCATTTACTCCCTTATATTTAATCTTGAGTTGCAGATCAGGCACATCTTAATTCTAAAGTCAAAAGCAAAAACGAGGTTTTAATTCTACTTTGTCTTTCGGCTCATCCGTCAATCTGTCCATCACCACTGCAAACAAGAAAGGACTCAGAGCTGATCCTTGGTGTAATCCCACCTCCACCATGAATGAGTGTCATTCCTACTGCGCATCTCACTGCTGTCACACTATTCTTGTACATGTCCTGCACTACCCTAACATACTTCTCTGCATCTCCAGACTTCCTCATACAATACCACAGCTCTTCTCTTGGCACCATGGGCGCAATTTGGTGGGGGATAGGGGGGACAGAATATGGTACGTCTCCTCCACCTTCTGACATGTGTGTACTTGAAACGTGCTATGCCAGTTTTATGTGCAAACCATGTTAGTCTTATGTGCAAACCATGTCAGAATAGTATCTTTGTTTCTGCAAGTTTGTATTTTTAGCAGCATTGACTTGTTTACAACACCTGTTTGTCACATTTGGAATTTTCTGGGACTGCATTTGCCCAGATTTGAAACCAAAAATACTTGCCTCTAGGGACTAGTGTCTACACATAAGTATCAATGGACCATATGCTAATTTACTAAATTCTGAAAGTTAGAAAAGAAAATCAGAAAAGCTATCTGGGATCTCAGAAAGCCCATCTGCAATTATTGCTTGATCTCCAAAATCAGTCTATGCAAGCAAAATTATGTTCAGTATGAGTGTTGTCATTAGTGCCACTTCGAAAATTAAATTCATAAGTAATTTATCCTAAACTTATGATCTGTTTTTTTCAAGCTTATGCAAAATCTTGAGAAAAAAAAATACAGTATGCAATAGTTAATAATTATTAAGAGCCTGTTCTTTCATATTTATGAATACATTTTAGCACATTGCAGTTGTTTTTTTAATGAAAACTCAACCCATCATTCTTTTTGAGTTCTACACGTTGTGATACCTTATTTACACCAGGATGTTAATAAAATCAATGCTGGCTATTCTCAGAATAAAGTACTTATATCTACAGTTTCAAATTGTATAAGTCAAATGGTGTCCACTTTATGGTCTTCTCAAAACATTAAAATTACTGTTCTGGATGCTCAGATTGCATCTGAGGTTATCTAGAAACCGTTGGCTTCTGCGGGCCTCGCACTTTGTCCCCCCCAATTTCTAGTTCTAAATTGCGCCCTTGCTTGGCACTCTATCATAAGCTTTTTCTAAGTCCACAAACACACAGTGTAACTCTTTCTGGCCTTCTCTGTACTTCAACAGTATTCTCAGAGCAAACATTGCATCTGTAGTGCTCTTTCTCCGCATGAAACCATATTGCTGCTCACAGATCTTCACCTGTTTTCTAAGCCTAGCTGCTACTACTCTTTCCCATAACTTCATACTGTGGCTGATCAACTTTATTCCTCTGTAGTTGCTGCAGCTCTGCACATCACCCTTGTTCTTGAAAATAGGAACCAGCACACTTTGTCTCCACCTCAGGCATCCTGTCACTTTCCAAGATTTTATTAAACAATCTGGTTAGAAACTCCACTGCCATCTCTCCTAGACATTTCCATGCCTCCACTGGAATGTCATCTGGACCAACTGCCTTTCCACTGTTCATCCTCTTCATAGCAGCCCTCACTTCTTCCTTACCAATCTCTTGTACTTCCTGACCAGCCTTTTCTCTCGCTCATTTTCTTCATTCATCAGCTCTTCAAAATATTCCCTCCACCTTCTCAGCACATTACCATGTGCATCTTTTACCACCCTAACCTGCTGCACATCCTTTCCAGCTGTCCCTTTGTCTGGCCAATCGGTACAAGTCCTTTTCTCCTTCCTTACTATTCATGTTCTTGTACAGCTCGCAATATGCCTTTTACTTCGCTTTTGCCACTTCTCTTTTCACCTTACGCTGCATCTCCTTGTACTTCTTTCTTCATCTCTCCGACTACCCCAAAACCTTTTCGCCAACCTTTCTCCTTATGCTTTCCTGAGGTATTAGTACTAGTTGTTCTAGTTTGTGTTCTATTGATGTTCTCTTCAAAAACATAGTGTATGATATTCTAAGAGATCCAGTTTTTTTTAAAGGATTTTCTGAGCAATGGTATGTGTCTAAACATAGATGTTATCAAATCTTTGACCCTACCGTGGCCTTTGACCTGCATATTAGATGAATTCATAAACAGAGATTTTATTTTAGAGATGTGGAATGGACTAGTTGTCTTCCTGGGTGGTCATCATCCAGGACCCAAGGCGGTTCCATGGAGGCGGAGATGCGGAGAAGCGCGGTACAAGCTCGTCCTCCAAAACTTCACTGATGATGGATTTGTTCTCTTGAAAAGTTTTGACTTATTCTGTCCGTGACTGATGCTGAGACACTGATTCAGGCTCATGTTTCATCCAGAATATTTCAATAGTTTTACTCTCTGCCGTTCTAATCAACAGCACACAATTTGACCATATTACTCCAATACTCACCTCATTACATTTGGAATTCCAGGAACAGAAGGAGCCATATTTAGTGGACAGACATTCTGAGGACTTTTTTTTCACCTCCTACATACAATAAAAAAAGACTTCTGCAAAGAAAGTGCAAACGCATCCAATAATTATTAAATGTTGGTTTTATTTTAGCTTTTTTTGTCGTTTTCTTTTTTCTTTCAAAGTCACTTGATAATCTTGAACAAAATTGCAACATATTCCATACTTCTCAAACTGACTGTGTGTCTGTCGCTATTCCAGATTAGCTGTGAAGGGAAAAGTTGTGCGCTGGTCTGGACACGTTAAAGTCCTACATGATAAAAGCAGCTTTAACCGTACAAAAAGAAGAAGAAAAAAAAAAAAACAGAGAGAGACTCCACACTGGCATCCTATGTCATGTCGTCACGCTGCGGTTCAGCGTCTCTTTGCACAAGCTCTGTTCTGCCAGGCTGAACAAAAATATGTGAGGGCAAATAAATTTGGGGGGCTCAGTAGCAGAAGTGTACGTGTGCATCAGTGATTGGAGGTTTTCGTCACGGAGGAGGAGAGCACAGAACATTCAAAGAACAGGCCAAGCGCACAAAATGATTCCTTCCTGAGACATTGGCGTTTGTGTACAGTAATGACTGAGTTGACGTGTGTTAATGCTGAAGGCGTTTTTGGCGTAAAGTGAGTCACAGGGTGCGAGGTTGCTCTGGATCCAGCAAAAAAAAAGTCACATTCATTTCTACCACAGGTTACCAAAGGGGGGCCATTTGTCACATCAGGAACCTTCCCCAAGTTCCAAGTTCTCAGCTACAACTCCCAACAACTGCTCACAACACCGTTCTTCACATTTGAGCTCTTGTTGAGGCAGACAAGTTGCAGATCTGTACACCGGATCGCTCCCAGACACATCTTTCTGCTACGTGACAAGAAAAAAAAAAAAAAGCTATGCCCCAAGTGGAGTGCTACTTTTTTGGAGGGTGGGGGGGTGGAAAAGTTAAGGGGGAACCCACGCTGTCAGTGAAAGCCGCGTATTCTGGCTGGTTATGGGGTCTTGTCCGATATTCAGGATACAAAACATGGTAGAATATCCTTCAATAAAATGTGCTCACACTGTACGTTTGAATCACAATTCTATAAGCAAAACTCATAAAAGTTATTCTTAAAAAAACAAACAAAAAAAATATCAGGTGAAGCCTAAAACTCTTCATAGTTTTAAAGAAATGAATACAGCTTATATACACAAACTGAAAGGCTACTTAAAATACACCTTAATAATGAATCTTCATTGATTTGATTTCTTAAAAGGACCTGTGACCATATCATACAAGAACGTTCATACAATCAAAAACAAGTCCCCCCCCCCCCCCGCCGCCATGCCCACTTTGAAGCAAACAAAAAGAAAATCCAACCTGGAATAGCAGGTGAGTGCGTGTGCGCGTGTGTGTTTGTCTACGCGCATGTAGACGAGAGAGAAAAATTCTGTTAATCGGAATAATGTACGAATGTGATAAAAAACAAACAAACAAACAAACATCTCAATACTCTTGATGGGTATGAAAAGATTCAAACAGTGAATGAGTACAACGATTTCTAATCTCAGAGAACACGTTCCTGGTTTCCACCTGCCATTCTGTCATGTCATCACAATAGCTTAACTTTTCTATATATATTTATATATCTTTTGTATGAAATCTGTTTCTTTTTAAGTTGGAAAAGGAGAAAACCCACAAAGTCTCTGAGGAGTGGGAGTCTTCGGACAAGTCCCGAATTTGCTGTCTGCCTCAGAATACCAACAACAACAACAACAACAACAACAACATCATCAACAACAAAAAGCGTCTGTTGCGTCTGCACGCGTCGTCCTTTCTCCCGCAATGTCTGGCACTGTCTAGGATCCAGTTGAAACTGGTTTCTACTGCGGCACTGACAAGGTCTCCGTCCGGATTTGTTTTTGTCAGTCATTTGAGGAAAGGTGGCGATGGGAGGAGCGGCGGTGGAGGGTGAGTGGATGAGGAAAGAGGAGGAGTTATCAGCAGTGTTTATGGCACGGTCTCAGAGGCATCCACTTACCCTCCCGTCCTGCTCCGAGCTCCCCTCACAATGGGACTGTGCACCACAGTGAGGGAAAGCAGAATAGGAGGTGGGGATTTGTATGGGAGGAGAGGAGGAGGTTAGCGCTGCCAGTCTCTCCTTCGCGCTTCCTCTTTAGAGCTTTGGGGGTGGGGGTTGGGGGCGAGAGAGCAACACATGGGTGAAAACAGCGTAGGTCTCTACGGCGACTGTGTGGCTGGACTGCTTTGGGCGGAGCTGGGGGACAAACTGGGACTGCAGCTGCCTGGCGGGGCGCCGCTCGCCCGGCTCCCTGCAGCTCCACTCTCCAAACCTTCTGAGTTCTCCAGCATCTCCTGAATGAGGGGGGGCATGGAGCCAGGAATCTCCATCTTTAGGGTGATGACTCGCTCCGCTCCTGTGGGAAGAAAGAAAACGCATTCCATTTATACTCACATCGGGGTGAATGTGAGGCATTATTGTAAAGCACTTTGAGCGCCGGCTGCAGATGGAAAAGCGGTATATAAATGCAGTCCATTTACCAGTTATTTTATACTGTAAACATGTGCAGCATTAATTAGACTCTGCTTCCTACAACTGACATCAACAGACAGACGGTGGCGAGGACAGCGGATAAATACCTTTAGCGCTGATGCTTCTGAGGTCAGTTATCTTCATCAGCATTTTAGGGAACATGTGAGGTTTGTGAGGCCTCCTCTTCCTCACGTAGATCTTCAGTGCCTCCAGAAGGGGCTCCTGCAGGATGTCCACTTTGTCCGCCTCCTCTAAGTCCTGTCGATCTGTCAGAGAAACATTAAAGTCAGTACCTTCCTACTGCTGTGATCAAGGAAGGCCACTAGGTGGTGCTCAATGAAAGGCTCATTTTTTCCCCTGGTTGGCAGTTTCAAGGGCAAAAAAGAGGAAACCTTGAACAGATTTTTGGATCGTTTCAAACTTGCAACTCATGAAGATCATTTTAAACTGAAGTTGGTGTCGTACCGCCGCACAGCAAACAGATGGCGCTGAGCAGTCCCGTTTCTGCGTCATCCATCTCTAGCGGGAGGAGCTGGTTTGCGAAGGCAAACACCAGGTCAGTAAGAGGACCAAAGCCGGCGTTGTGCATCTGAGTTCGGTTTAGGGTCAGACCATCCGAGAAGGTCATCGTGTCTTGCTCAGGTGTGTAGCGTGTACAAATCCGCAGTATCTACAAAGGGGCGGGACGAGACACACACGGCAGTCCAACGTTTCAATGATCAGGTGGCTGCAAATTTAAAAAGCTCAGTCGGGTTTTGGACTGTGGTTCTTACCAGGATGTCCAAACAGGCAGCTTTGAGCAGAGTGATCTGGTCAGCGATGCTCAGCGTAGTAAAGCCAGGTAGCTGCTTCGCAAACTCTACCGTCTTTATGATGCACTTTGTGGAGAGTTCGCTGAACTTGTCCCACAGGTCCACATCCAGGGAAACGCGTCGTTCTGAGCTGTTAGTCTGTGAAAAAAATGAAAATTATTACAATTCTATTGTTCTGCAAACGTGTCAGAAAACCAGGGCAGAACTAACGCATAAGAAATCGTTTCAGAACACGTTCCTCCGACACTTTAACTCACACGGACGCGTGCGGCACCGTGTTACTGACCGTAGTGTATTTGCCCAGCTGGCAGAGCGAGGGAAAAGTGTCCTGGTGCGCCTTTCGAACCCTATCGATCATCTGCTCCGTGTCGGGACTCAGCACGTAGCTCTCCGTGCACTCCTGCTTCTTCTCGTCCTTCTTCTTTTTATTTCGGTCGTTCCTCACCGCTATATGGAGTAAAAGAGGGGCAAAGGTGATCCACGTGCAAAAGACAAAAAACTTCACGTGTAAAATCTTATTTAGTTTGTTTAAATCCAACCGATATGTTTAAACATTTTTATTTTATTTTAACATTTTAACATTTTAATTATTATCAAGGATGAGAAATCCGTGTTGTTCCATGTATCAGATTATGTTACGGCGATATGGAGGACATGTCGCATTTTCTGGTGCTGGATAGAGGCTCATTTTTATTGTCAACATAGTTTAATTTCAGCCAATCGGGATCTGTGCAACAATCACCCACCAGGATATCATCTGAAATGGCCATGCCAAGACAACATTGCAGTCTCATCTAGCCAAAATCCAACTACGCCGACCAATACAAATGTGATTTATTCAACCCCGCTAAGTTTTGAGCATCCAGTCCCTCTTTTTAAATTCTGCACAAGATCCAAACACATTTATCGATTGTGAAGTGGCGGTGCCACCTTGGTTACAATCTTAGTGATGGGTGTTGGACTTCTGTGTCGTCATTATGACAGAGTTGTTGAACAAGTACAACAATGTTGGAAAAAAATAAATCAATTGGGGGCCTTAATAAAGCCAGACTCCATCACCAAAAAGAAACAAGTCGAATGCTTACAGTTTTTGTTGGGCAACAAGCATGTCACCTTCTCTACAGCGCCCTCTGATGGCCACAATAAAAAAAGCATGCATGTCATCAGAGTTTTGTGTCTGGCTCCTGTGCAGGAGGTCTCAGATTGGGGGTGAGTCTGTATCAATCAGTGTAATTGCGGCTGGACACCAGTAGTGCACAAGCTCAGATATACACGGACCTGCTGGGAATTCTGATGGCTGGTGTAGAAATTTGTGGAATGATCCCTGAATGGGTGCATAACGCCACAATAACATGAGCATTTGCCAGATGTATATCAGAAGGCAAATCAGGCCGGGTCTGGGAGCATGTGCTGGTATGGTGCGTCGCGGTGACAAACATAAATGGACTGATGATGTGTAGTGAAATGTCACCAATTAACAATTTAAATCTGCACATATCACTTCAACAATGTGTTGCAACGGTCAAGTTGAGCATGAGTGCATGTGTTGGTGCACTGCACAGTCACCTCCATCACACCACGGAACTGCCCCTGGTCATGGATGGCACCCACCCAGACCCCAAATGGAAAGCATTTATATAGTGCCTTTCCATCTATATCAGAAGCTCAGTGCTTTACATTGATGCCTCACATTCACCCATTCACACACTGATGTCAGGGTGCTGCCATACAAGGCGTTCACTACACACCGGGAGCAACTTGGAGATTAAGGACCTTGCCCAAGGGCCTTAATGATGTTCTGACCAAACAGGGGTTTGAACAGAGGATCCTCTTGTCTCAAGCCCACTGCTGAGCCACTAGAACTTCACCTCCTTAAGTAACCATCTATCTGCCACAGCTGGGTGAAACATGGGCATCCACTTGGCTTTCTGGGCAAATCCAAAGACTTTCATGTCCGTTACTGCTTTCAATGGTCCTACTGTGATCTAAGAGTCCCGGAGACTCTTAAACTCAGTAGGACAAAGAAATACTGGACAAACCCTAATTCACTGGGAAGGACAGATGACAGCAGGACCATGGAAAGTAATAACAGACATGGTGGTCTCATAAAATTGCCCTTCTCCAGCTGCTGAAGTCCTTAACACTGATGTATCCATCTGCATGCTGGGTTACGCCAGAGAAACACGGCACATTGCCAAAATTTTCTATATGATGTTGCTGCACAATGCAAATGATACGGCTCACCTGAGTCTCCAAAAGTAACCACTCATTTGAGACAAAGTCATTCCAGTGTCATCCCCCCAAGAGACCTAGAACTAAGAACATTTGGTCATCAGCCTAACTCATGGGTTAGCATCCAAGTCTCCTACCCTTACAGGAAGACATCAGCAACCTCATAAGTCTTCGCAGGTGTGTCTCCATCTCAAAGGCTGAAGACCCAGAGATATGGATGTTAATTTACAACTTCAACACTTTTGCCGTATTCAGATACATGTCTGATGACCACCTACCGGGAGTCCCTGAAAGCGTGCGATAACCCCAACACCTCTACAAATAGGTTCAATGAGGTCAAGATAAGCCACAATCATCAGTAGCAAAAAATATCTACACGCACAAAATAACAACGGGCTAACGCAGCATCATGACAGAAGATGACGAGGAGAAAGTGAAGGTAGCTGGAAGCGCTGTGGGCAATCAGCAGCAATTGCAGCATTGCGTTTCTGATCTGATTCCGAAAGATAAATGTTGTGAGACAGCTCCGCCGAAGAAAGGGCATGATAATGGAGGGGTGGGGGGCGGGAAGAAAACCTTGAAATAATCCAATGTCGTTTCCCTCTGGGCGATCTGGCTCAGAATGGTGTGCTCACCCCAAATGACAAAAAAACACTCGGCAGAGTGTTTAGCATTGGAATCCCATTATGGGCTCTATCCATTTCTGCCATCCGCGCTAGGAAGCGGTGCAGTCATGACTGTGTTGTGGAGGTGGGCTGGCTGAGACGGGGTGCCAGTTGATGAATAGCTGTGGGGGAAGGCGCTATCCATAAGGCTGACAAATTGCCACAGCTTTCATTAGGGGGTCCCGGCTAATCTAATAACATAATATGACAAATATCCTGTCTCTAATGGTTTTAAAAGGACTTGGCTGGTGAAAAGCCTCCGTGCTTTCTCAGTTACACAAAACATTTTTTCTTTCCTTGCCTCCTCCTGAAATTACATTCCTCGCGCTCGGCATCGTCACCATTTCTTAAGCGCGTCTCTATCAGATGCCCCTCCCCTCAGCTTCCCCACTTTCCCTTAGCTGCCGGCTTAAGATCAGATTAGTCCCAACCTTGACCACTGAGGCTGATGGGAGATTTGCGTGTGTGTGTGTGTGTGTGTGTGTGTGTGTGAGACGGACGGGCCCAGCCTGGGGCCAGGGAAGGATGCACTGTATGGTGGCGCTGCTCGTTCATCAGCCACAGACAGGCCTCCCTGACTGGGAGAAGATGAAGGCGGGGGAGCCGGGTGTCTGATGGCGCTCAGCGTTACTGCTAAGCGCGGTTCCTCATGACCATAAGAGATCCCGCCGTGCAAATAAAGTGGCGTAATGCATTATCTGCTAGCATTCTTTTGTACACTTGGCTATGTAACCATAGAAACAACCTTTAAATATATGCAGTCCGGTCCATAAGTGTTTGGACGGGACCAGTGACACTTCTTGTCGTTTTGCCTCTGGGCATCATCACAATAGAGCTAAAACAATGCCCTTTCATGGTGGAGTGGAACAGAGACGTATTTTCTTGAAAAGAATGTAAAAGTTTAGCTCCAGGTTGTCAGGAGGCACACGGGAGACTCAAGCCTACATTGGTCCATTGTCTGTTGACTGAGTTACACGACAATCACATCCACAGAAGCCTGTAACTACTTCAGAGTTGCCACAGGTGTCTAAGTGGCTTCCCTCACTCATAAACCTGCATGTCCCCTGCCTACTCTAGTCAGATTTACCAGTTTGTTAATGGTTGCTGCAATTAAAGTCCAAGACTTGGAAGTTTGACTTGGAAATGTTCATGTATCCATCCCCTGAATTATTATCCAAATAAAATTGGCTGTAAAAAGATGTGATAATTTGTATGAACAGTCAAATTCTTTAAATTAAAAAAAAATTAGGTGTAAAAATGAACAGAAATTGTTTTTAAAGGAAAATACTACATTGATACGTGGATCCATCACTACCTTGTCTCTGCTGAGCAACAAGCTTGAATCGTATCAAAATGGAGAAAATTGAATTCAAACAGCAAAATATGCAGGTGAATTTTCAGCACACTGGAAATTATGCTATGCTATCTTAAAAACTGCTAGCATCTTCTGCTAAATTTCTTCTATGCTGCACTTTCTGCTACTGTATGTGGTGCTGCCCCCAGTGGTGAACAAAAGGCAAGCAGAGGCAACACCAATATGCTGCAGCACAGTAGTAAAACCTGAAGAAGGCCCCTGGTCTTGTGAAATATGCATTTCAAGGTAAGCAATGCCACTTTAGGCTTATTGTACTTATTGTGCATTATGGTTTCCAATTTTTTCCCAGGTTGACAGGAACGACTCAAAAACTGACACGAAACAGACTTCAATTTTAGATGTTGTCTTGAATAGATGTCTTCACTCAACAGCTCATGTCTACCTCAGCATGTAAGCTGAGCACACACACACACACACACACACACACACACACACACACACACACACACACACACACACACACACACACACACACACACACACACACACACACACACACACACACACACACACACACTCTGCTGCTCTCTTCACCCTGCACTCCAACTCCACCCCCAGATGGGCAGGCCTATTCTCCTCAGTGTGGATCAGTAAAATTATGTGATTACAGTTGAAAGATGTTGCATTTTGACCTTTATCTGTAGTGAGTGCACGCGTTGTATTAAATGGTATGTATAAAAATAAAACTGTGTTCTGTCCGTGTAGCGTGGTATGCATCATGGCATGTAATATAAATCTATTATTATTACTATCAAAATTCAATTTAAAAAATAAATTCAATTTATTTAATTTTTATATAGCGCCACATCACATCAAAGTTACGTCAAGATGCTTCACACAAGTAATGTCTAACCTTACAAACCCCTAGAGCAAGCACACAGGTGACAGCGGTAAGGAAAACTCCCTCTGATGATTTGAGGAAGAAACCTCAAGCAGACCAGACTCAAGGGGGCGGCCATTTGCTTGGGCTATGCTACCAACACAATGAAGTTGAATGAATGACTGATGATTTATTGTCATTATAACAAGTGCAACAAAATTATCTTCACACCAAATTACCTCAGAAATACAGTAATTAATCCAGTTATTACTGGTTGAACATAATAATGGCACAAATAAGAATTAAAACAACCGCACATATACATTTGATTTCATCCGAATTGAGGCAAATTGAGTGTAGGCCACAGCTGAGCCGTGCGACCTCCCGGAGTGGCAGAGCGCAGGCCGGGGTGGGGCGTCATGTGTCCAGATGAATTCCTATCAGTCTCTGTCCGTGTGTGTGTGTGTGTGTGTGTGTGTGTGTGTGTGTGTGTGTGTATAGAGTCTGTAGGGGAGGGCAAATGGAGAGGGAGCCTAATGCTTCACCAAGGCTGTTGAAATCCTTCTGGAGGAAAACAGCGGGGAATTTTGACCTTTGGTAGCTGATAAGGCTGCCATGTTTGGGTTAGGCAGAGAGACACAGAATTCCAATACAGGCTCTCTTTAACCATCCACATCCAATTTTGAACTTATTAGTATTATACAACCCCTGGCAAAAAAATATGGAATCACCGGCCTCAGAGGATGTTCATTCAGTTGTTTAATTTTGTAGAAAAAAGCAGATCACAGACATGACACAAAACTAAAGTCATTCCAAATGGCAACTTTCTGGCTTTAAGAAACACTATAAGAAATCAGGAAAAAAAATTGTGGCAGTCAGTAAAGGTTACTTTTTTAGACCAAGCAGAGGGAAAAAAAATATGGAATCACTCAATTCTGAGGAAAAAATTATGGAATCATGACAAACAAAAGAAGGCTCCAACACATCACTAGTATTTTGTTGCACCACCTCTGGCTTTTATAACAGCTTGCAGTCTCTGAGGCATGGACTTAATGAGTGACAAACAGTACTCTTCATCAATCTGGCTCCAATTTTCTCTGATTGCTGTTGCCAGATCAGCTTTGCAGGTTGGAGACTTGTCATGGACCATTTTCTTCAACTTCCACCAAAGATTTTCAATTGGATTAAGATCTGGACTATTTGCAGGCCATGACATTGACCCCATGTGTCTTTTTGCAAGGAATGTTTTCACAGTTTTTGCTCTATGGCAAGATGCATTATCATCTTGAAAAAAATGATTTCATCATCCCCAAACATCCTTTCAATTGATGGGATAAGAAAAGTGTCTAAAATATCAACGTAAACTTGTGCATTTACTAATGATGTAATGACAGCCATCTTCCCAGTGCCTTTACCTGACATGCAGCCCCATATCCTCAATGACTGTGGAAATTTACATGTTCTCTTCAGGGAGTCATCTTTATAAATCTCATTGGAACGGCACCAAACAAAAGTTCCAGCATCATCACCTTGCCCAATGCAGATTCGAGATTCATCATTGAATATGACTTTCATCCAGTCATCCACAGTCCACGACTGCTTTTCCTTAGCCCATTGTAACCTTGTTTTTTTCTGTTTAGGTGTTAATGATGGCTTTCGTTTAGCTTTTCTGTATGTATATCCCATTTCCTTTAGGCGGTTTCTTACAGTTCGGTCACAGACGTTGACTCCAGTTTCCTCCCATTCGTTCCTCATTTGTTTTGTTGTGCATTTTCGATTTTTGAGACATATTGCTTTAAGTTTTCTGCCTTGAAGCTTTGATGTCTTTCTTGGTCTACCAGTATGTTTGCCTTTAACAACCTTCCCATGTTGTTTGTATTTGGTCCAGAGTTTAGACACAGCTGACTGTGAACAACCAACATCTTTTGCAACATTGTGTGATGATTTACCCTCTTTTAAGAGTTTGATAATCCTCTCCTTTGTTTCAATTACATCTCTCGTGTTGGAGCCATGATTCATGTCAGTCCCTTGGTGCAACAGCTCTTCCAAGGTGATCACTCCTTTTAGATGCAGACTAACAAGCAGATCTGATTTGATGTAGGTGTTAGTTTTGGGGATGAAAATTTACAGGGTGATTCCATAATTTATTCCTCAGAATTGAGTGATTCCATATTTTTTTTCCCTCTGCTTGGTCTAAAAAAGTAACCTTTACTGACTGCCACAATTTGTTTTCTTGATTTCTTATAGTGTTTCTTAAAACCAGAAAGTTGCCATTTGAAATGACTTTAGTTTTGTGTCATGTCTGTGATCTGCTTTTTTCCTACAAATTAACAACTGAATGAACATCCTCCGAGGCCGGTGATTCCATAATTTTTGTCAGGGGTTGTATGAAGTTAGCAAAGTAGCAAATTAGCTATGAGAAATACTGCTCCTAACTGTCTATATTAAAGAAAATTGTATCTGATTCTTAAATAAACAGTCCCTGAATCATACTGTACCCTATGTATCAAGATTATAAGATTGTTTTACAAGCGAAAGATGCATCCCTTAAAAACTACTTAAAGTTATGCATCCTTTGATTACTTGAAGTAGCCAAATTAATAGCTGGATTGTCCACAAAAGCTCGGCTACACTGCACAAAACATCGTAAGGACAGTATTAAATGAAGAATCCTTCTATTCAAATACCACTAAAAACAAATGAGATAAGATTTCCAAAATCCATGCATTCAACGCAAACCAAGGTCCATGACAACATGAAATGCCAAAACTGCCAGAGTTAGCAAGCGTCAGTGCTGGCTGTTATACCGGCAGAGATTTCCTGTGTCCTGTTTGCCATCAAGAGGAAAGATGGCGCTCAACAACACAGTCAAAGTCCAATTAATTCCCAAATAAAAGTGGGGCATCCCTAGCGCCCAGACATTACCAGCACTGACAAATTGGCAGCACAATCATAAGCCGCACAACACAATTTAATGAAGTCATTAAAGAACTATTAGGCACGACTGGCGATCAGTCATGGCGAATTGCCACATGCAATAACTCGGAAGGGGAGGAGTGTGGCGGGGGAGTGTAAATGAAAGAAATACAGCTTGGCTTTTTTTAAAATCGCGGTTATTTGTGTGTGTTATGTGTGGAAAAAAAGCACAACGTCAAACAACCCATCACTCAAGTCGCTTCGTTAAAAATGCGAACGTTAATGAGGGAACTTGCACCCTGGATTGTTCGCCGTTACGCGCTCGCTGCATTAAAGTGATTTACAAGCACACGCGTTGTCAGCGTGTGGCGAATACTGTGGCGGTGCACCATCGCTCGGTCGTCATTCAATCATTTGTTCTCATGGATTTGGGCTGCAGTTAATAGACAATTTCTGTTGGGGCTTCTGCGTGCGCGTGTTTGTGTAGAAGACGGAGAGGTGCGCAGGCAGCGATAATTCGAGTGAGGAAAATTAAAGCGCTGGCAGCTCGTCCATCACACAGATTAAATTCAACGGAAAGATAAAAATGTCAATGTTCCCCCCTGCTGTTCCCCCTACAGAGTCACCGTAGACAGTGATGAAACTTTTCCTCCCTCTTTTCCCGTTCACCAGCCGCTCTCATCCCTCTTTCCCTCCCGGTCTTTTCAAATGGAGATTTTCATTCTCTATCCAGTTGCATTCAATACACTTTCCAATTCAGCCTTCATCTTTTTCTACCATTCTGCTTATCTGGCTGATGTTATCCTCCCCTCGTGCTGTTCTCCATCATCCTTTGCTTCATCTTATTTTTTTACCTTTATTAC
Source organism: Thalassophryne amazonica (assembly GCF_902500255.1). Classification (NCBI taxonomy): domain Eukaryota; kingdom Metazoa; phylum Chordata; class Actinopteri; order Batrachoidiformes; family Batrachoididae; genus Thalassophryne; species Thalassophryne amazonica. The sequence goes on along the minus strand of NC_047120.1, from coordinate 57,283,089 downwards.
TCTCCCCCCAATTGCTGAGTAACACCTTCCTGCAGAAAGGAGCAGGCAGTAGGTTTGTGAGTTTAACAAAAAGCAAAGAGGGATGTAAAAAAATAGAGGTGCTGAGCGATGGTGGTTTAAAACCTAAACACAGCATTAAAGCTACAGTGTGCAGGATTATTAGCAGAAATGTTGTTTATTAGCAGAAATGCAATATAGCATTCAGAACCATCTGTTCATTCTTCATTTGCAATAACGAAGCAATGAGTTTTCATACACTTAGAATGAGCCCTTCATATGAGGGTCTCTACATAGGAATGGACCCCATCTTGGAGGCCATGTTGCACCATCATGAAACAGTAGCTTAGAAGGGGCATATCGTACTTTCCAGAGTATAATTCATGGCTTTTTTTTTTTAACTAGTTTGGGAAGCCCTACAACTTGAACTTCGATGCGAATTATAGACCGAATAATCGTTATTACTCGTTACTTGTTACCGATGTTGGGGGATCAACCAAGTACACCCTTAGGCCACCTTGACACGAATTTGTTCCCCCGCACTGGCACGCAATTCGTCATGCCAATGTGTGTCAACAGCTGGTACGCTTGAAAAGCCACCTTGACACTTGCACGAATTTGATCCCCACACCCAATTGGCACCCAATCTTGCGTGCCAATGAGTAAACTCGTCGTTAAATGTGCGAGGCCCTGCGTGCAATGACATGCATTTGTTCACGACGAGTTCACACAAGTGGCATGAAATTTATGCGTGCTGGAAATTTTAAATATTTCAAAATTTCCTTTGCACACTGCCACGCAGCTTCACACAGTTTACGAGTTTATACATTGGGATCTTGCTAATGCGAAGGATCAAATTTGTGCAAGTGTGAAGGTGGCTTTATGTTAAACATGAATGAAAATCGTCAACTGGTTCTTGAGATATCACACTAACAAAGGTGGCAATGACAATATCCTGAATATCTCGCTGTGACCTTGAAACTGACCCCAAGGTTATTGTAATCAACTGGTGTTGGGGGATCACCAAAGTACACCCTTACGCTAAATATGGATGGAATTGGTCAACTGGTTCTTGTGATATCATGCTAACAAGCAAAAACGGATGGACAGACATACGAGCATGCTGATCGCTATAAGGAACTGATACGGAAACCTGCAAAAGTAAATGGCAACATGTCTGAGGCGGTTACATTCATGCACAGCAGAAAACGATTGAGGAAAAGAGTGGAGAAGGTGCCAATAGCGTGTTTTATCCATCAGTCATCAAAACAACTGAGCTGATTAAGTAGTTTTTGAACCACCAGGTGAATAAGACCAGTTTTACACAAAATGCTACGATGTGTGTCTTACATTAGGCCTCAGATTCACAAAATGTTTACCAGCTAACATAAAGTTAACTTCACAGCAACTGGTTTAGCACGAAGAACCAAACTTGCCATTAGTGAAAATAAAATGCATCTTGAATATATGCAACAATAGATCAGATGACAACAATGCGCCCTCTGGTGGAATGTGTTGGTAACACTGGTAGTTCACAGGCAAGTCCGTGTACAATTATTTTGACGAAGCAGCGGTTTGTCGACACAAACTCACGGTTAAAAGGCAAGTAACAATTCCACTGTAACGAGTTTGAGAACCCTTGGATCGTACACATCGCTTTTCATGAGCATGAAATCCCGTCGCCAAACAAGTGAAAACATGAAGGGAAACGTGTTTCATGACCAGTGATGGCATAATGCAATCTCCAACCTCACCACTAGATGACGCCAAATCCTGTTTTATTTCATTTTTAGTCCCATTGAGATCGAGTTCTTTTTGCAAGGGAGACCTGGACAATTTTTAAAGTTTCCAATCCAACTAATTCATACAGACGGTTTCGGTGCTGGATAGGGCTTTTTTTTTTATTGGTAGGCACAGTGAGATGTTGACCAATCATCTGCAGTGACATGGCCACACCTGGATGACGTGATGATTGGCTGACATACTACAAGGGTCCCTCGTATCAATTGCCGCAAACTTTTACCCTGGGATCTGTGAGGAAGTCTCATGCAGGAGTTGTTTATTTATTTATTTATTTATTTTGGGGGGGGGGGGCAATTAAAGCTGCATGAGAATCTACAAAACCAAGTGGAAAATCTGCAATAATGTGCAGTGATGCTTCGTACAAGCCCTCCTGATTGTCCGTTGATTGGAACCATCAGCTTTGGTTCTTCTCTTCTTCTGGCACTGGGCTCGCAGGCGTTTCCCCTCATAACCAGCCACCCCTCCTGCTGATGCTGTCATGCTTGGCATCGCCACCTGGCAGCGGACCTGGCCCTGTTGTCTGGAGCTGTCAGCCGGCAGAAACGAGGTCACCCAGACGTCCCCCAGCGTGAGCAGGGGTCCACCTCCTTTGTGTGCATGTGTAAGCGCGAGGTGTTTAAGTGAAGCCGTCTCTGCACGTCTGCTTCTGCACGTTTATTCATGCAGATTTGTCACTTTATATAAACGTATCTCTCGCTAGATGAAATAAGGGAAATAACACCGTGGTGCGCGCTGTAAGGGGCGTGTTACATCCTCTGTGTGAGTGTGAGATCCCCCGCCGGTCCCAGATGGCCTGAATCTCCTTCCCCATCAGCCCCCAACCAGCTTCACTCACCAAAGTCATGACTGAGGACACCAGAGGGTTGAAGTCGCACCCCAGCCCCACACAGACGCCGTCATTAATGTGTGACTACATGCGTTCTTGTCTGCAGTGCTGCAGTTTATCGAGATCACAAAATGGGGTTGAACAACTGGACAAATCTCCAAATGTGGCACAGCTTCACCAAACACCGGCTTGTCCCTGACTTTATTTTGTCAGAAAGTGTACGTATCTAAAGGCGATAAAATTCCAGATTTATTGTGGCTTAGATGCATCATTCTGAACAGTTTTTAAAGTAAACAACATGTGACGGAGCAGCAAACGTGAACCCAACTGTTTTTTTGAGTGACTGCACAGAGCAGAACATAATTTTATCTTTTTTGAATGAAACAATTCAAAATAAACTAAAATACGAGGTCTCTTAGATAATAAACCGACCCTTTTATTTATTTTTTTAACTATATGGATTTGAATGACATGCGATTACACCAATCATGCTTGAACCCTTGTGCGCATGCGTGAGTTTTTTCACGCGTGTCGGTGACGTCATTTCCCTGTGGGCAGGCCTTGAGTGAGATGTGGTCCCGCCCTCTCGGCTGAATTCCTTTGTTTCACATGCTGCTCGAGACGGTGCGCGTTGCTTTATCAAGATTTTTTCTGGACCTGTGAGGAATATCCGAGTGGACACTATTCGAGAAATTAAGCTGGTTTTCGGTGAAAAGTTTAACGGCTGATGAGAGATTATGGGGTGTTTCTGTCGGTGTAAGGACTTCCCACGGAGCGGGACGTCCTGCAGCACTTCCAGGCGCTGTCGTCGGCCTGTTTCGAGCTGAAAACATCCTAATTTAAGGCTTAATTCACCCAGGACATCGTGAGAGAACAGAGATAAGATTCAGAAGAGGCCGGCATGAGGAATTTATGCGGACATTCCACTGTTAAGGACATTTTTTTAATGAAAGACGTACGCGCAATTCGCCGAGTCGTTTCCGTGACGACTCGGCAAATCTGTGTGCGCCGCGACAGGAAAAACACCTCCGTGTTGAAAACCATTTGTAGAATTCAGGCGGCTTTTAATGGCTTTCAACAAGTGAGTAACTGAGAAATTGTTTAACAGCTTGGGCATGTTCCAACTTGCCTATTAAGATTTCCAACGGAGGTGTTTTTCCTGCCGCGACCCCCCGCGGTCGGGTCCAGCCCGACATGCGACTCTGCCCGCACGTTCTTTCATTACAAAATGACCGTTAACAATGGAATGTCCGAATAAACTCCTCATGCCGACTTCTTCTGAAAGTTCTCTGTTCTCTGACGACTTACTGTGTCAACAGAGCCTGAAATGTGGAAGTTTTCAACTTGAAACGGCGAGACGCTGCCGCCTCGAAGCGCAGATCGCCGTCAGGCGCCGTGGACCGTCCTTAAGCGACACTACCAGACCAAATCTCTCATCAGCCGTTAAAATTTTTACCGAAAACCAGCTGAATTTATTGAATGGTGTCCACTCAGTTTGTGCCTTACAGTTTTGAAAAATTTTTTATCAAACAAAGCAACAGTCTCTGAGCCATTCCTAAACAATGAAAAAAATCGACGAGCGGGTGGACGACTCCTCACTCAAAGACTGCCCACAGGCGAATGACGTAACCGACAGGCGTGAAAAAACTCTCGCATGCCCACGAGGGTTCAAGCATGTCTGATGTAACCACACGTGATTCAAATCCATATGGTTTTTGAAAAAAATAATAAGGTCGGATACTTTTCTAATAGACCTCGTACTTTTATTTCACATATTACAGGACTGGCCTGTGATTGATTATTAATTGCATGCGTACCGTATTAAAACAGAAAAATTAAAGCTGCAGTGTGTAGAATTTAGGGGTCTCAGCAATGTCATATATTCATTAGCATATATTTACTTGCTACAACAATTCGATCAGTTTTCTTAACCTTAGAACAATTCCTTCATATACACGTGGGAGCAAGCCCCCTTCATGGAGGCCACCATGTTGCACCACCATGCTAGTACAGTTGCCCATAAGGAACATACTTTGTCTTTTGCATTTTGTAGCAGAGTTGAAAGACGGAACAAAAAAAGAACAAAAAGAAAAAAAAAGACTCAGCGGTTGCTCCTCTATAGACAGTTGCTAACACAGACTAATTAGTTGAGAACCCCAATTTTGTGAAATGAAGGATCATAATATTGCTCATCACAAGGTAAGCCAAGTTAGCATGTCCCTGGTTCTCCAGACCAGGCACCTAAGTGGCTCCACTCTACTCTTTTCTACTCTCCTATTTTACTCTTCCTTTTTAGATATTTAGATATACCTTTGTATTCTGGCATAGTTCCACCTTAGAATTGGAATATAATATATAAGATATACCTTACTGAATTTTCATGTACTCCTTTCGCATAGGAGCATAAGAGAAGGCATTAAGCAATCTGCATCCTCACCACTAGATGGCACTAAATCCAACACACTGTAGCTTTAAAAGATTATCGATCTGTTATGATTATAGTTTCCTCAGCTTTTCTCTCATTTTACCTACTTTACTCATGTCAAAATAGATGCACTTATAACTGAACGTAGAGCTGATTTAATTGCAGATGGTAAATCACTGGACTGGACTGAGCCTCTGCAAACTGGTACGTGCAGAACTCTGAGGTGAGAAATATCACTTTTCATAAAATTACCAAAATCAGAAGGAAAAAAAAAATACTCCGTATTAATACTGCGGTCCCAACTGAGAAGTGACAGGTGCAACAAACGAAACAACCACTTGTTCCAGCCTTCATTCTGGTCAGAAACAGTGCGTAGTTCTACCTCATCACCGCTAGATGGCTCTGCTACTCCAGTCTATTGCCCTGTTGTGTGCTGTGATCCTGCTAACCATGATTAATGGCCCAATTCAGAGGTAAGGAGCTCAGAGGATAACTTCTTTTACTGTAAGCCACCGCACTGTAGCACAGGGGGTGAACCCTGCACCCGCTGCACCAGAAATACGAGGTAAATAGCGCTGAGACGACAGCAGGCGAAGAGGGGCGTGCCATCAGAGGGTTGCATATGAACAAGCTGTTGACGGGTTGCATTTTTTATTCGCCTGTCCCATTACAACTCGCACACTCTGATAATGCGTAAAATGGTAGTGTGCGTGAGCACTGTGCGGTCACACCTCTTCCAATTACTTCAGCAAGTGCACCAGCCTGCGTGTATGCGTGTTCACACAGCCCCAGGGGTGTGATGATGGGAGCAGACGCCTGCTCTTTCACTCTCGGCAGGTGAGAACATATTCATCACAGAAGCCTGCCAAGCCTGGCGACACCCTGACTGTTACTGGCTGCATCGTCGCCGCCATCTAACAGCTTGGATTTCTGTCAACTAAGAACCCTTGAAACAGCCAGCGTTCGTCAAAAACAGCTTTTATTTTATAACCACTCTGACTATTCATCATCCATTTTTTCTAAAGCCACTTGTTCCATTTAAGAGTCACAAGGGAATGAGGGTGGAGCCTATCCTAGATGTCACTGAGCAACAGCACAGTACACCTTGGATAGACCGCCAGGCTACTGCTGCAGGGATGACAGCTATATAGTCTGTCTGGCAGAACGATAGCTTGGGAACTAACATGCATTGCGTTACAAACCACATGAGTAGCGAGGACAGTGTGAAATCAACCTCACAGTTCATGTGATTCCGAGTTATGGCTCTGAACTCAATGGGGTAATGAAGTTTGATTCTAGACGCAATGTAAATCTGGTCAGTTAGTTTCCAATACTACCCAAACTTAACAATAAATTAGTGTTAGCGTCTGTGCAGATTTGCTAGTTATTTATCTCGTGAGCAAGAAATAAAATTACAGTGAGAACCGAGCTCCAAATAACACAACAACCGTCATGAACTATCATTTTTTATGATGTCCTTATAAATCATTTCAATTTTCAATTTATTTTCCTTTATATAGTGCCAAATCACACAGAGTTGCCTCAAGGCGCTTCACACAGGTAAAGTCTAACCCTACCAACCCCCAGAGCAACTCCCTCTGAGGAAGAAACCTCAAGCAGACCAGACTCAAGGGGTGACCCCCTGCTTGGGCCATGCTACCAACATAAATTACAGAAAGAATTCACAGAACAATTCACCCAATAATACCCAAAGCATTGAGGTAAACGTGATGTTTCTGGGTTCATGGATAACACAGAGATTCAATCCAGTACTGAGTTAGATCATAAACCCCATCAACCCAAGTCTATCTAGCATGCTAACAATCCACAGTAAACTGCTTCTCGTCGCCCAACAGAATAAGTGAAGACATCATTCGAAGCGTCTGGTTACCAAGAAAGGATGTAAATGTGTGAATATTTACCTCAGTAAACGTAAGGAATCTTTTTAAAGCTACAAATTCTACAGGCATCGACTTAACGTTAGCCCTCTTCAGGTGGGCAAAGTAGCTCTCTATTAAGTTCATAATTCGAGTGTTGAGAAGCACATTCATCTGCTTATAAGAGGAACGAGACCCAAATCGACAACGGACTTGTATAGACTGGTGGAGAGCCAATGACACCAAAGGAAAAGATGGCTAAGGTAAGTCACTGCCTGTATAATCACTCATTGAAAGAAGCTTCTTTACATTTTCTGAGGTAAATGTTCACACACCAGATACTTCTGAAACAAGACAAGAAACAGTTTACTGTGAAAAGAAAATCAGCCTTTCAGCACACGCCGGAAGTCTGGGTACTTCGTTTTATACTCACACTCCTGGACATCCCCACTTCCAGGCACCTCTGCAACCGACAGTATTGGCAGCGATTGCGGGTGACTTTGTTGATGATGCAGTTCTTCTCGCGGGTGACAAGTGTACACCATGTTCTTCTGGATGCTTCTCCTAAAGAAGCCCTGCGTGACAAAGTTATAAGATGATGAGACACAGTGCAAGGAAAACTGTGGTTTTAGGGATGGAGTAGATCCAATGATTTCTAGATTACAGATTAGACTATATTTAACCGGCAAACCATATACAGGTAAATAAAAGTAAAAACATCAACAAGGTACCAATAATGTTCTTGAAGTTACTTTAATCCTTCATGTTATCTTGGGGAAGGACTGATAGTTTGGCAATTCTACAGTAAAACACAAAATTTTCTTTTTTTTATTGACTTCAAACAAAATATTCCAACAAAAGCAGACAAAAACAATAAAAAAAGACAAATGGCAGGTAGGCAATCATACAGATAGTGAATATATATTATATATAGATATATATATATATATATATATATATATATATATATATATATATATATATATATATATATATATATATATATATATATATAATATATATATAAAGACAGTTCCTTTGGTACAACATTGGCAGTATCATGGTAGTACCAACAAATTCATGACCAAATCATCATGCATTTTGCAGATTGTTACTCCCCGCCATAAATCCACAACAAAGTCCCACTCTTCCTCAACATTTTCATTTTTGCAGGTTAATTTCCCCACAATTTCTTTTTTTTTCCAAAAGGCAACACCCATCAGTTGTTCCTTCCACATTTTAAATGTGGGTGACTGAGGTTCCTTCCAACATATTAGAACCATGCAGGCAAAGCTTTAAGTTAGCCATTAGTTCCTTAAATGCACATTTGTAATTGTGAAATAACAGTTGCGTCCTTGAGAAGACAACCTTTGGTAATGCAGATAGTCCCAGCTCAAACCATTCACCCACATATATTCCAGGACCTTATTCAATAAGATCCTGGAATGTATGCAGGATTTACATTTCAGCAAAGATGATCTTGAACTAACCAATTTTATTCAGTCTTGCTGGTGTGTAATAATATCTATGAAGTATGTTGTATACAATGAATTTTCCTCCAGCTTCCTGGATGCATTTGCCATTTTCAGACAAAATACCTTTCCATGATGTTTTCTTGTTTTCCAGAAGGCCAGATTTTGCACCAGCTGTAATTCCATGACCACAGAATTTCCCGGTTACTTGCAGCAGCACACCTGAACCCGTCATTACTCAGAAGTTAAGCAGAGTAGGTCTCAAATAAAGTTGGCTAGGAGATGGGTTAAGGTACCTTCACACCTGCACACGTTTAATCCCTGCACTGCTGCACAATTCGTCATGCCAATGCAACCCGCTGGATGCAGCGCTTTGTGCCACTGGATGCTGCGTTATATAAAATAATTATTTTGTAGCAGATTAATCATTTGCTCTCAGAACCTATTCGCTCCAGAATCCCAGAGGAATTTTCTACAGCTGCAGCTTTTCTTGTGTGCTTTATGACGCAGAGAACGCATTTGGAATCGTCTCAAAGGTAATTATTTATAATATATTGTAACGGCTTGGTTAAAGAGTTGCATTTTTGTTCCTTCTCATAAGTATCTCTAAAATTATGTTTTTTTTATAGATTGAACATCTCGTCATAAATCGTTCAGGTGAGCTGGCTCTGTGATGCACTGCGCTGACGCAATGACTTGCACTGACAGTGTTTTGAATTGTTTTGCGCAACATTCACATGTAGTTCACAAAATTGATGCGTGCCAGGGATTTTTAACATTTCAAAATTTTCATTACGCACTTGCACGCAGGCACGCACAGTTTACAATGGTTTACGAGGTTTACATCAAATCCTGCACAAGTATAAATGTACCTTTGGAAACACTATGAACTAAACATGTTTCTCCATGTACAACTGATGTTGCCTCAGGAAGGGCTAAAGGCGTCAATGCAGATCTCTCCTGGAATCTCTGCAGTGACCCTGAGCCATTAGGGCCGCTAAATTAAAAAAAAAACAACAACAACAAAACACCCAGTTACTTAAGTGTTACCATCTTATTTTGGAGCCAGTTCAGGTCACAATCAAAAGACACAAGGAAACCAGGTATAACAGCTGTGGCCTAGTTTTACGCAGACGGGAAAAAAAAAAAAACTATTCTAGATCCAGGCCAAACACATTATTAGGGAGAAAATGAGCAAGTCAAAGAGAGCGCTAACGCACAGGCTGGAAGTGTGAAGAACAAATAATAAAGGAATTCCGCTTTCACTGCTGCCTTGTCTTAAAATCAGACAGGATTGGAGGAGAAAAAAAGTTATGCATTATTCAACAACATAGACGTACCGTAAGAGGACAGAGGCATTATAATATTATAACACACTCATCTTGAAACAAGTCGCAAACTGTACTGACTGAACAAAAGCTACAGAAAAAGAAGGAAAAACAAAAACTCTCTCCCAAAGAGACGCAACATATCAGTACTACGTAATCCAGGCGCCACCTGATTAAACATTAGAACTTGTTATAACGATAATAAACGAGCTCTCAAACACCTCGTATATCAAACATGATCTGGCAGAATGGAGTTTTTTTTCTTTTTGAGTCTTACTCTCTCGCTCTTATTTTTTGACAAGACAGTGGGGGGGGGGGGGGGGGGGGGGGTGGATTGGAGGGGGAAAAAAAATATCAATGGCTCAGATGTGAAACTGCAGCGGCTGTGGATCCAACTGCCAAAATCTTTGCTGTTTTAATCCAATGACCACCAAATCAAAGCATGCCAAATAGAGGTATTATAAAATGACATACCTTTAAGACTTTATTTAAATTAAATAAAACAATGAAAAGAAATGAAAATTTACATTTAAAGCTGCAGTGTGTATGATTTAGTGCCATCTAGTGGCGAGAGTGTAGATTGAATGATGCTGCAACAAGCCGTGATTTTGTTTTCCTTCATTTTTGCTTCTTTGGTGACAGGGGTTCGTGCCTGTTGCCTTCTCTTGTGATAAGCATTATGTATGCTCCTTCATTTCACATAAATGAAGGTTCTCAAACCACGGATTCATTTTCCCTCTTTTTTCCCCCTCCAGTTTTCCGGCTCCGCTGCCAAAATGCAAAAGACTGAGTCAGCATGTTCATTTTGGACAGCTGTATCAGCACGGTTGTGCAACATGACCTCCACGATAGGGTCCACTCACATGCAAACATGAAGATGATATTCTTCAAGTCCTTTGACCTCCACATTACAGATATTACAAGGACTGCTTACTTCCACCTGTGAAACACAGCAAACATTTGTCCCATCCTGCCTAGGCTGATGTAGAGACCGTGATTCATGCATTTGTCTCTTCTAGACCAGACTAGTTGTTGTATTTTCTGGTTTACCACAGTCCAGCATTAGGTGTCTCCAACTGGTTCAAAATGCTGCTGCCAGACTCTTGAGAGGAAGCAGAACTTTTGACCACATTACACCCATTTTGGCATCTCTTCACTGGCTTTCTGTCCCTGTGAGGTTGGATTTTAAGGGTCTGTTATTAACCCTTAAAATTATCCACGGACTAGCCCCTCCTACTTAGCTGACCTATTAAACCCTATGTACCGGCCCAGGCTCTGTGTTCTCAGGGGGCAGGGCTACTTTGTGTCCATAAAAAAATCTGTGGGTCACAGAGCTTTCTGTTATCATGCCCATTTTGTGGAACGATCTCCCTGCGTCAATAAACCAGTCAGATTCTGTAGAGACTTTGAAGTCCAGACTTAAAACGCATTTATTCTCCATTTCGTATGGCTAGCATACTGGTATAGTATGGAACTATGCTTCCTATCCCTTTAACTCATCATATTAGTGATTGAACAGGTCTCACTTCATCTAAATTCTGGGTCTGTTAGTGAAGCTTAGAGCTCGCGGCCGGCGACCAGCTTAGTATTCTCTCTGTTTTCCTGTCAATTTACTGCTGGTGAACTCATATCTTAGGTGCAGTTTTTCTGGCTGACTGATTCTGCTCTTTTTCTCTCCGTCTGAGGCACAGATAAGGTAATTGAGGTCACACAGGTAAGGTTAGACCTTACCTGTGTGAAGCGCTTTGAGGCAACTCTGTTGTGATTTGGTACTATTTAAATGAAAATAAATTGAAATTGACTGATGTCACACAAGACTGATGGCTGCAGACCACAGGGTGCTAGACTGACTACGAGACGCCATGGCTGAAGCTGATGTGCTTGGAATGCCGCAGTCACAGGCCCAAAAGACGGGGGTGAAGGAGGCCCTGCACCCCAGGCTGCTGGATGACCCTCTGCCTGCTGTATAAATGCTTACATGGTCATGTCAAAAATTGTACTTTGTTTTTGATGTTGCTTTGATTTCCCATTTTCTGTTTCTTCAGCTTTGTAAAACTTTGTAAAAACCTTGTAACTGTTAAAATGGCCTAAACAGTGGGTCACCCCGTTGAGTCTGGGCTGCTTGAGGTTTCTTCCTCAACATCTTCTGAGGGAGTTTTTCCTTACCACTGTCGCCTGTGTGCTTGCTCTGGGGTTGGTAAGATCAGACCTGACTCATGTGAAGCACCTTGAGGCAGCTTTGTTATGATTTGGCACTATATAAATGAAATAAATTCAACTGAAATTCTAAGCTCATGAAAACACATTGATTGATTCATTGTTGCAGGTAAATTATACACTAATGAATGTTACGAATGCAGCCCTAAATCCTACACATTGTAGCTTTAACGATTAGAGGAGGCTACAGATACAACATGCTTCTATGCAGTGGTGTGCCAACACAATGAGCAGCTATGACAGAACCCAGTAGTATGAATAATGTATTGCAGTACTACTATTAGCACAGTGGTGCCTAGCAGAGATTATCCATATTTTATCAGGTTTTTAGTTTCTCTGGCTCCGGTGCACATCCTCTCTGCCATGTCACCCACGATCTCCGCCAAAATTTCAAATGGCGTGTTTGTGTTTTGTAAGGTAGCTGAAGCACAGATGCAAAGTTTAACACCTTATTTACTTATTACATGGCTTCAGTTTGGAGGATGCAACATTTCAGATCAAACTTATTTCCTCTGAGCGCATATTTTTATGGCATCATTAAAATAACCAACACTACTATCAAGTGGTGCAATCTCATAAGTCTAAGCTACACTATACAACAAAATGAATTCAAACTAGAATGAGTCAATGCACTTTTCCAACAGCAAACATACACAAATGAGGCTCAAATGTCCAACGCTGTTCTGCAATGCCTCGGTTTTAGTCTCGGGTTAATTTCTGATGCATGAGAAAGAATAACCAAAGTCGACAGAACAAGGCCTTGTGGATGGATGTTGTGTGAGTGTATCATGTCATGTTTGATCCCACAGCGTTTTGACCCTGACCGCACTGTCACCAGGGGATTAAGCCACTTTGTCGGGACACCTCCAGGCTCAGGTGTCCACTTGCTGCACCTCTCTCACTGAATACTGCAGACAGCTTTGTTGCCCCCGCCCCCCACCGACACACACACACACACACACACACACACACACACACACACACACACACACACACACACACACACACACACACACACACACACACACACACACACACACACACACACACACACACACACACACACACACACACACACTCCTATCCCTTGCTTTCTTTTAAGAGTCATTGCTTCCTGTGACCCTTAAGCTTCTTTTTGGATCATCGCTTATTCCACCTGGCGACGACATCCCTGAGCTCTCTTGCCAACCGCCCTGCAGTGCTCAGCTGTGAGAACCGGAAGATGGACGGATTAAAAAAAGAAGAGTAACAGCACGTGCACGTCCAGAATCCACGGCTGCATAGTTGGCCTGTACGAGCCACAAAAGCATTTTACGACTGCGTCTTCGCCGTGTGCGTCTGTGAAGGACTGTTTTATTAAGAGGGGAGTCTGGGGGTTGGCGGGTTCACAGGAATTCCTCCCTTACATGACTTTCAAACTGTGCCCAGATGAAGAAAGCATTCCCAGCTTCCTGCTGTGCTCACGCACGTGTGTGTACATGCATGCGCGCCCGCCTCTGTCTCCATTACTAAGCAGCCCGGCGCTGCAGCCGACGCATTAATAAAGACGTATTCCTCGGTTAAAGGGCCGTCTGTGAAACACGGCAAAGCGGGGACGAGGAGCGGTGGCTGGGGATTTGAAAATTACAGCAGCTACATCGACGCCGCGATGAATACCAGGAAGAGGTATTGCCTGTTGTGCGCTGCCGTGCCTCCAAGACAAAAACATAAACACGAGGGGGTGGCCATGCATATTTAATGTGCGAGTGTTAATAACTAGAGGGGGAAAGAAGCCGGTGAGCGCGCGCGGGCGGCAGAACTTAAACAACAAACGAACGAGCTGTCTCAGGGTAGCAGAGCTCAACATCCCCCTCCTGTTTCCTCTGTTCACTGCAGCCCCCAGGAAACGCCTTTGTAGTTTGGCGCGCTGCAGCACAGCAGATAGCGCTAACCCTCAACTTACCCCAGTCTCAGATGAGACAACCATACGTTCGCGCACCAGTAGTGTTGAATTATTAACTACTCTATACCATATCATCTCCTCTGAAGCCAATAGTTTGCTCATAAGGGACATAATCCAGCTGTCGCAAGCAGTCAGCTTTATCATTTAAAGCAACAGTGTGTAGGATTTAGGGGCGTTTATTAGCCGAAATGGAACACAGCGTTCATAACCACCTGTTCATTAGTGTATAAAAATTACCTGCGACAATGAATCAATGTAGTTTCATAAACTTAAAATGAGCCCTTCACGTCAACACAGGAGCGGGCCCCCTCATGGATGCCGCCATAATGCACCGCCATGTTGATACAACAGCCCAAAAGTGACATACTTACAGGGTTGGGTACCGAACTTTGGTTCTTTTGTGGCACCGACCGATATGCTTCGGTAGTAGAGTATCAAAACATGCCTCATTTCGGTACCCAGAGGTTAATCACCTCCAAGAAAATCAGTCCGCAGCCGAAATCCTCTCAGCGTTCAAGTCCGCCTGTGGACGTTACAGAGCACGAGCAGCCCGATTCAAAATCTCCACCACTGGACTCCGCTTCAACTGCAACTTAATACGTGCATAGTTTTGAAGCTTGAAGCAATGAAGCACTGTTCCGTCCCGCTGCTTCGGTTCTTTGCTTCGCTGCCTTTCAGAAGCGGCAAATCCGCTTCTAAACCCCTCTCAGAACAATTAAAATATGTCAATCGTGAGTCACTTTTGTGCGGATTAAAGTCACTAACTGGGGCGCCTGTCTTGTTGCGAGAAAGAAACGTTCCATTCAAACAGCTCCAAACGCTGCGCTGCTCTGCTGAGCGAGTAACGTTAGAAAGATGGAGTCTGGTCGGAATGAATAACTTCAAAGCAAATCGGCATTTAAATCAAATGACACCTCTTTCCAAACGTTGTAATACAAACAATAAATAAACTGCAATCGATCAATGTTTTTTTCTCCTAAAATGAGATGTTCTGCGCAGACTTGTAGCAGCCGGCTGAGATCAGCTCAGATTCTATGGAGAGACATTCATGCCAAAATGTCTGAAAGGAAATGCTTTTGACAAAAAGTGTTCTTTTGCACTGGAAATTATTTGTTGCTTATTTTTTTCTGTAAGAAAACTGCTTGGAGTTGAAAAATGCCAAACCTGAAAAATAAAACTCAAGATTTGTACTATGTGTAATGGAATTTTCTTTTTGTTAGAATTGATCTTATAAGATTGGTATCAAAAAAGTATCGTTCAGGAACCGGTATCGAAGTGAAGGTATTGAAATTGGTATCGGTATCAAATTTTTGATTGATACCCAGCCCTAAATACTTAGGTATTGCTGGGTATTGCTAATGCAGGCTAACATGTTCGAAAAACCTTGTTTTTTTAAAATAGAGGATCACACGTTGCTTATCACAAGAGAATGCAAGAGAGCACGAATCCACGTGGTCAAAAACGGGAAAACATGAAGGGAATCAATAACGTAATATGCGACCTCACCAACAGATGTCAGTAAATCCTACACACTGTAGCTTTACACATCAATGTGCCTCATTAAAAACACACAAAAGCTTTCTATTCTAGTCAGAATTGTCACACCACCTTTACTGTCAAATGTAAGGCACTTTATGCTCCTGCTTCCTGAGGTTAAAGGTTGTCCGTTTATGGTTGTACATAATCTTAGTTTTGAGTTAACCTTGAAATGGCTTTTGGCTTTTGTGTAGAAATATTCTTGTAAACATTCCCAATGTTCAGGTTTCAAATTAATTAAAAACCAAGAAAGGTCACTTAGGTGCAACACCCTCATTTTACCCCAAAAGGTTAAAACATCAGCAAATTTAACATTCGTAAGGCTTAATTTATGTTTTCCTTATGTGTCATATCTACACCTAGCCAATGTCAATTATACGTCGAACGCCACATAGCACCGTTATCTTGATCTCTGAACACTTCTCCAAGCCTAATCCAGCTGCATGTACAACCCCTGGCAAAAATTATGGAATCACCGGCCTCGGAGGATGTTCATTCAGTTGTTTAATTTTGTAGAAAAAAAAGCAGATCACAGACATGACACAAAACTAAAGTAATTTCAAATGACAACTTTCTGGCTTTAAGAAACACTCTAAGAAGTCAGGAAAAATAATTGTGGCAGTCAGTAACAGTTACATTTTTAGACCAAGCAGAGGGAAAAAAATATGGAATCACTCAATTCTGAGGAAAAAATTATGGAATCACCCTGTAAATTTTCATCCCCAAAACTAACACCTGCATCAAATCAGATCTGCTCGTTAGTCCTGCATCTAAAAAGGAGTGATCACACCTTGGAGAGCTGTTGCACCAAATGGACTGGACATGAATCGTGGCTCCAACACAAGAGATGTCAATTGAAACAAGGAGAAGATCATCAAACTCTTAAAAGAGGGTAAATCATCACGCAATGTTGCAAATGTTGTTGGTTGTTCACAGTCAGCTGTGTCTAAACTCTGGACCAAATACAAACAACGTGGGAATGTTGTTAAAGGCAAACATACTGTAGACCAAGGAAGACATCAAAGCGTTCAAGGACAGAAAACTTCAAGCAATATGTCTTCAAAAAATCGAAATGCACAACCAAAACAAATGAGGAACGAATGGGATGGAAACTGGAGTCAACGTCTGTGACCGAACTGTAAGAAACGCCTAAAGGAAATGGGATTTTACATACAGAAAAAGCTAAACGAAAGCCATCATTAAGACCTAAACAGAAAAAACAAAGTTTACAATGGGCTAAGGAAAAGCAATCGTGGACTGTGAATGACTGGATGAAAGTCATATTCAGTGATAAATCTCGAATCTGCATTGGGCAAATTGGGCAAGATGATGATGCTGGAACTTTTGTTTGGTGCCGTTCCAATGAGATTTATAAAGATGACTGCCTGAAGAGAACAACAATTTCCACAGTCATTGATGATATGGGGCTGCATGTCAGGTAAAGGCACTGGGGAGATGGCTGTCATTACATCATCAATAAATGCACAAGTTTACGTTGATATTTTGGACACTTTTCTTATCCCATCAATTGAAAGGATGTTTGGGGATGATGAAATCATTTTTCAAGATGATAATGCATTTTGCCATAGAGCAAAAACTGTGAAAACATTCCTTGCAAAAAGACACATAGGGTCAATGTCATGGCCTGCAAATAGTCCGGATCTTAATCCAATTGAAAAGCTTTGGTGGAAGTTGAAGAAAATGGTCCATGACAAGGCTCCAACCTGCAAAGCTGATCTGGCAACAGCAGTCAGAGAAAGTTGGAGCCAGATTGATGAAGAGTACTGTTTGTCACTCATTAAGTCCATGCCTCAGAGGACTGCAAGCTGTTATAAAAGCCAGAGGTGGTGCAACAAAATACTAGTGATGTGTTGGAGCGTTCTTTTGTTTTTCATGATTCCATAATTTATTCCTCAGAATTGAGTGATTCCATATTTTTTTTCCCTCTGCTTGGTCTAAAAAAGTAACCATTACTGACTGCCACAATTTTTTTTTTCCTGATTTCTTATAGTGTTTCTTAAAGCCAGAAAGTTGCCATTTGAAATGACTTTAGTTTTGTGTCATGTCTGTGATCTGCTTTTTTTCTACAAATTAAACAACTGAATGAACATCCTCCGAGGCCGGTGATTCCATAATTTTTGCCAGGGGTTGTAATTATGCAATAACGTTTTTGACACAGAGAGAGATTGTCACCACAGATTAATTGATATCAAACATACTTCACTTCCAGTCAGTTACATCAAGATTAGAGTGTATATATTAATCTCCATAGATGACATTTAGAAATTTGCATTTACTCACCGACTACATTAACACGCAATCTAACGCAACAAACGAAGGTATCAGGTGGCGTTTATGACATTACAATCACTGCCTCTGATTAAGTAAACTCAAGGTTATTTAACGGTTTTGTTGAAGATGCAACATTAACTATAGAGTTGCAGTTTCATACTGATTTAATCTCACAGACACAGGAAGACACCGGCCACATTCACTCAGATATTTCATGGGTTATCTAAATTCTTAAGATTACAAAATATTGATGCTTTACATCATTTAAAAAAAAAAATCAGTCCACAAACTCTTGGGCAGTGTTTTATGTCCCACTAAATGAGGCACTGTAAGAGTTTGCACTGTACGCTCCTTTTGTCGAGGGTATGTATATGAAAGAGAAACCATACAGTTGCACACACACACACAACTGGATGCCTGTGACTGGAGCAGAGCCAGGTTAGCTGAAAGCTAATAGGGCTAATAATGGAATAGTTTTGACTGTGTTGAATGTTTGGTCTGCAAAGTAAAGGTCAAACAATGTCGATGACCATTGGAATCTAGGACATGTGATGTATGTTACCCCGTAACACGATAACTAAGGATGACACATGGTGCAAACTATTCCTTTTTGAAACCTGATTAACTCAACCAATAATCTGCATCCTTTTTAGCAAAATTGGAGCAACTTTAACTTTTGACAACTGTACAAACTGAAACTGACCTTTGTCACCATTCTTGCCATTTTTACCCCATAACATTTAGTCAATCAATCAATCAATCAATTTTTTTATATAGCGCCAAATCACAACAAACAGTTGCCCCAAGGCGCTTTATATTGTAAGGCAAGGCCATACAATAATTATGTAAAACCCCAACGGTCAAAACGACCCCCTGTGAGCAAGCACTTGGCTACAGTGGGAAGGAAAAACTCCCTTTTAACAGGAAGAAACCTCCAGCAGAACCAGGCTCAGGGAGGGGCAGTCTTCTGCTGGACTGGTTGGGGCTGAGGGAGAGAACCAGGAAAAAGACATGCTGTGGAGGGGAGCAGAGATCGATCACTAATGATTAAATGCAGAGTGGTGCATACAGAGCAAAAAGAGAAAGAAACAGTGCATCATGGGAACCCCCCAGCAGTCTACGTCTATAGTGGCATAACTAAGGGATGGTTCAGGGTCACCTGATCCAGCCCTAACTATAAGCTTTAGCAAAAAGGAAAGTTTTAAGCCTAATCTTAAAAGTAAAGAGGGTGTCTGTCTCCCTGATCTGAATTGGGAGCTGGTTCCACAGGAGAGGAGCCTGAAAGCTGAAGGCTCTGCCTCCCATTCTACTCTTACAAACCCTAGGAACTACAAGTAAGCCTGCAGTCTGAGAGCGAAGCTCTCTATTGGGGTGATATGGTACTACGAGGTCCCTAAGATAAGATGGGACCTGATTATTCAAAACCTTATAAGTAAGAAGAAGAATTTTAAATTCTATTCTAGAATTAACAGGAAGCCAATGAAGAGAGGCCAATATAGGTGAGATATCCTCTCTCCTTCTAGTCCCCGTCAGTACTCTAGCTGCAGCATTTGAATTAACTGAAGGCTTTTTAGGGAACTTTTAGGACAACCTGATAATAATGAATTACAATAGTCCAGCCTAGAGGAAAATAAATGCATGAATTAGTTTTTCAGCATCACTCTGAGACAAGACCTTTCTGATTTTAGAGATATTGCGTAAATGCAAAAAAGCAGTCCTACATATTTGTTTAATATGCGCTTTGAATGACATATCCTGATCAAAAATGAAAATTAGAGGTCATCCATGTCTTTATGTCTGTAAGACAATCCAGCAGTTTAGCTAATTGGTGTGTGTCCTCTGGCTTCATGGATAGATAAAGCTGGGTATCATCTGCGTAACAATGAAAATTTAAGCAATACCGTCTAATAATACTGTGTAAGGGAAGCATGTATAAAGTGAATAAAATTGGTCCTAGCACAGAACCTTGTGGAACTCCATAATTAACTTTAGTCTGTGAAGAAGATTCCCCATTTACATGAACAAATTGTAATCTACTAGACAAATATGATTCAAACCACCGCAGCGCAGTGCCTTTAATACCTATGGCATGCTCTAATCTCTGTAATAAAATTTTATGGTCAACAGTATCAAAAGCAGCACTGAGGTCTAACAGAACAAGGACAGAGATGAGTCCACTGTCCGAGGCCATAAGAAGATCATTTGTAACCTTCACTAATGCTGTTTCTGTACTATGATGAATTCTAAAACCTGACTGAAACTCTTCAAATAGACCATTCCTCTGCAGATGATCAGTTAGCTGTTTTTACAACTACCCCTTTCAAGAATTTTTGAGAGAAAAGGAAGGTTGGAGATTGGCCTATAATTAGCTAAGATAGCTGGGTCAAGTGATGGCTTTTTAAGTAATGGTTTAATTACTGCCACCCTTAAAAGCCTGTGGTACATAGCCAACTAACAAAGATAGATTGATCATATTTAAGATCGAAGCATAAATAATGGTAGGGCTTCCTTGAGCAGCCTGGTAGGAATGGGGTCTAATAAACATGTTGATGGTTTGGATGAAGTAACTAATGAAAATAACTCAGACAGAACAATCGGAGAGAAAGAGTCTAACCAAATACCGGCATCACTGAAAGCAGCCAAAGATAACGATACGTCTTTGGGATGGTTATGAGTAATTTTTTCTCTTATAGTTAAAATTTGTTAGCAAAGAAAGTCATGAGTCATTACTAGTTAAGTTAATGGAATACTCAGCTCAATAGAGCTCTGACTCTTTGTCAGCCTGGCTACAGTGCTGAAAAGAAACCTGGGGTTCTTATTTTCTTCAATTAGTGATGAGTAGAAAGATGTCCTAGCTTTACGGAGGGCTTTTTTTATAGAGCAACAGACTCTTTTTCCAGGCTAAGTGAAGATCTTCTAAATTAGTGAGACGCCATTTCCTCTCCAACTTACGGGTTATCTGCTTTAAGCTACGAGTTTGTGAGTTATACCACGGAGTCAGGCCTTCTGATTTAAAGCTCTCTTTTTTTTAGAGGGAGCTACAGCATCCAAAGTTGTCTTCAATGAGGATTAAAACTATTGACGAGATACTCTATCTCACTTACAGAGTTTAGGTAGCTACTCTGCACTGTGTTGGTATATGGCATTAGAGAACATAAAGAAGGAATCATATCCTTAAACCTAGTTACAGCGCTTTCTGAAAGACTTCTAGGTGTAATGAAACTTATTCCCCACTGCTGGGTAGTCCATCAGAGTAAATGTAATGTTATTAAGAAATGATCAGACAGAAGGGAGTTTCAGGAATACTGTTAAGTCTTCTATTTCCATACTATAAGTCAGAACAAGATCTAAGATATGATTAAAGTGGTGGGTGGACTCATTTACTTTTGAGCAAAGCCAATAGAGTCTAATAATAGATTAAATGCAGTGTTGAGGCTGTCATTCTCAGCATCTGTGTGGATGTTAAAATCGCCCACTATAATTATCTTATCTGAGCTAAGCACTAAGTCAGACAAAAGGTCTGAAAATTCACAGAGAAACTCACAGTAACGACCAGGTGGACGATAGATAATAACAAATAAAACTGGTTTTTGGGACTTCCAATTTGGATGGACAAGACTAAGAGTCAAGCTTTCAAATGAATTAAAGCTCTGTCTGGGTTTTTGATTAATTAATAAGCTGGAATGGAAGATTGCTGCTAATCCTCCGCTCCGGCCCGTGCTACGAGCATTCTGACAGTTAGTGTGACTCGGGGATGTTGACTCATTTAAACTAACATATTCATCCTGCTGTAACCAGGTTTCTGTAAGGCAGAATAAATCAATATGTTGATCAATTATTATATCATTTACCAACAGGGACTTAGAAGAGAGAGACCTAATGTTTAATAGACCACATTTAACTGTTTTAGTCTGTGGTGCAGTTGAAGGTGCTATATTATTTTTTCTTTTGAATTTTTATGCTTAAATAGATTTTTGCTGGTTATTGGTAGTCTGGGAGCAGGCACCGTCTCTACGGGGATGGGGTAATGAGGGGATGGCAGGGGGGAGAGAAGCTGCAGAGAGGTGTGTAAGACTACAACTCTGCTTCCTGGTCCCAACCCTGGATAGTCACGGTTTGGAGGATTTAAGAAAATTGGCCAGATTTCTAGAAATGAGAGCTGCTCCATCCAAAGTGGGATGGATGCCGTCTCTCCTAACAAGACCAGGTTTTCCCCAGAAGCTTTGCCAATTATCTATGAAGCCCACCTCATTTTTTGGACGCCACTCAGACAGCCAGCAATTCAAGGAGAACATGCGGCTAAACATGTCACTCCCGGTCTGATTGGGGAGGGGCCCAGAGAAACTACAGAGTCCGACATTGTTTTTGCAAAGTTACACACCGATTTAATGTTAATTTTAGTGACCTCCGATTGGCGTAACCGGGTGTCATTACTGCCGACGTGAATTACAATCTTACCAAATTTACGCTTAGCCTTAGCCAGCAGTTTCAAATTTCCTTCAATGTCGCCTGCTCTGGCCCCCGGAAGACATTGACTATGGTTGCTGGTGTTGCTAACTTCACATTTCGCAAAACAGAGTCGCCAATAACCAGAGTTTGATCCTCGGCGGGGTGTGTCGTCGAGTGGGGAAAAACGGTTAGAGATGTGAACGGGTTGGCGGTGTACACGGGGCTTCTGTTTAGGGCTACGCTTCCTCCTCACAGTCACCCAGTCAGCCTGCTTTCCCGGCTGCTCGGGATCTGCCAGGGGGTAACTAACGGCGGCTAAGCTACCTTGGTCCGTACCGACTACAGGGGCCTGGCTAGCTGTAGAATTTTCCACGGTGCGGAGCCGAGTCTCCAATTCGCCAGCCTGGCCTCCAAAGCTACGAATAGCTACACTTATTACAAGTACCGTTACTGCTAAAGGAGGCCGAGGAATAACTAAACATTTCACACCCAGAGCAGAAAAGTGCGGGAGAGACAGGAGAAGCCGCCATGCTAAATCGGCTAAGAGCTAGTAGCTACGCTAAGCTAGCGGATTCCTAAAAACACGCAAAGTGAATAATGTGTAAATAATTTAGAGGTGATTCAGCAGAAGGAGTGCTTTAGTTAAGGCACGTAAAGATTACACTGGGAAACAAATCGTAATCTAGATAACTAGACCAATCTAACTGCGCAGATTAAACAGCTAACAGATACAGAAAAACACCGCAGTGCTCCGGAACAGGAAGTGATACAAAACCGCAGTGAGAGCCAACCACCAGTAGAGGCAAGCAAGTCGAAGATAGTTGAAACTATACCTTTTTGGAATCTTTATGTTGAGACAAATAATGTGGTAAAGTTTTCATTTTATATTTTTCTAGCATATTTTAGAGCATTTTTAAATTTTGACCCCTCTGTAATTCTTCAATTGACTTCTATTGAAAATTCAAGTGGCTAGTCTGTTTTTTCAAAGGAGTAATGTTTGAGGAGTATTTTTACTGAATTTGGTGCTTGCATCACCATTTGAAATATTCCACTGTCAATATTCTGTCATCTGCTGCACTACTAATACAGAGCTCGACTGTCCGGATGACGCTCTTACAGCATGTTCTGTCTTGTTAAAATTCCTATAGCAGATGGTCACCCCGCTGAGACCAGTCTGCAAGGGGTTTCTTATTGTGTAAAATAATAATAATCACAAAATGCTGCGGGAGCTGCTTGCGTAAGGTCAACCGGTCTAAAGTCTGGGTCTGCTAGAGAAACTTAGGGCTTGTGGCCAGCGATCATCTTAGTATTTCTTCTGCTTTCCTGTTGCTTAATGCTGATAAATTATACCTCCAAGATGCAGCTGGATTCATGTGCTGGATTAGATCATTTCTGTAACGGGTGTGGAACAGAGTCTGTTGCAAAAACAGATCTAAACAGTGGCTCGATGACAACCTCCCACCCAAATGGTGGATTGGATGCCTGCGTAGACTCATCAACTGTTGTGTTCTGTATTGTAAATCTTTTTTGGTAGAATGGACTAAGTAGTGGTTCATCCCTTTGAGTCTGGTCTGCTTGAGGTTTCTTCCTCAGTATCATCAGAGGGAGTTTTTCCTTACCACTGTCAACTGTGTGCTTGCTCTAGGGATTGGTAAGGTTAGACCTTACTTGTGTGAAGCGCCTTGAGGCAGCTTGTTTGTGATTTTGCGCTATATAAACTAAATAAATTGAAATAAATTGAATTGAGATGACTTATGTTGATATTTCATGTTGTGTAAGTAGAACAAATTGAGTGGACACGAAAAAGCAAGCAAGAGTATAGTCATGGACAGGTAGCTCAATAGTCCATCGACTGCAGAACAGTAACATTTTTCACATCAACTGAGAATTTGATTTTAATTACAGATATGTGTATATTGGTGCTTGTTCACTGTTGTTGGACAAATCCTTGTTTCTACAGTACAAGTAAAAATGTTAGTCCACATGCTTCTGAAGGACAACTGGGCCAAAATACTTAATGTTGTAGCCTGTTTCAGAAAGCAGGTCAGGTTTTCATAAACTATTCAAGGGTTCTGCATTAAATGGTTATATCGTATGTGAAGTCTTCCCACTCACCATCCTCTTAGCCTTTCTGCCATCCCCCTGGTGTCCCTGAGCATCTTCTGGTGTCAACAAGTTCAGCGGTGTTCCCTCTGCCCCAGTTGCTTTGCTCACTCTTTCCCTCACTACAGCATCTCCTCCTTTTACATTCCTACATTACAGTCAGCTTTATGCTTGCAAAGGTTCATTTCAATCATCTCAGTGTGAACATTTTTGGGGAAGTGAGTTTATCAAAAAAAAAAAAAGTCAAAAATCCTTTTCACTTCTGTTATGAGAAACAACCATCAGTCTGTGGTGTAGCCAAGACAGCCACCAGGTTTCTGCTCTTCCTGACTGGTGTATTAATTCCTCCTTTTTGTTTTCTCTCTGTCTACACCAACGTCTTATCTTTGCACACAGGGAACCAACACCAGTCTTACCCAAGTACCTACATAGGGCAGTTTTGAGCCTATGAAATCCTCACTGAAGGTCCTTTCTGGAGAAATTCTGCAATGAGCTTATTTGTGGAGTCTCAAGAGTGGACCTTAATGCCATAGGTATTAAAGGCACTGCGCTGCGGTGGTTTGAATCATATTTGTCTAATAGATTGCAATTTGTTCATGTAAATGGGGAATCTTCTTCACAGACTAAAGTTAATTATGGAGTTCCACAAGGTTCTGTGCTAGGACCAATTTTATTCACTTTATACATGCTTCCCTTAGGCAGTATTATTAGACGGTATTGCTTAAATTTTCATTGTTACGCAGATGATACCCAGCTTTATCTATCCATGAAGCCAGAGGACACACACCAATTAGCTAAACTGCAGGATTGTCTTACAGACATAAAGACATGGATGACCTCTAATTTCCTGCTTTTTAAACTCAGATAAAACTGAAGTTATTGTACTTGGCCCACAAATCTTAGAAACATGGTGTCTAACCAGATCCTTACTCTGGAGTGGCATTACCCTGACCTCTAGTAATACTGTGAGAATCTTGGAGTCATTTTTGATCAGGATATGTCATTCAAAGCGCATATTAAACAAATATGTAGGACGCTTTTTTTGCATTTACGCAATATCTCTAAAATCAGAAAGGTCTTGTCTCAGAGTGATGCTGAAAAACTAATTCATGCATTTATTTCCTCTAGGCTGGACTATTGTAATTCATTATTATCAGGTTGTCCTAAAAGTTCCCTAAAAAGCCTTCAGTTAATTCAAAATGCTGCAGCTAGAGTACTGACGGGGACTAGAAGGAGAGAGCATATCTCACCCATATTGGCCTCTCTTCATTGGCTTCCTGTTAATTCTAGAATAGAATTTAAAATTCTTCTTCTTACTTATAAGGTTTGAATAATCAGGTCCCATCTTATCTTAGGGACCTCGTAGTACCATATCACCCCAATAGAGCGCTTCGCTCTCAGACTGCAGGCTTACTTGTAGTTCCTAGGGTTTGTAAGAGTAGAATGGGAGGCAGAGCCTTCAGCTTTCAGGCTCCTCTCCTGTGGAACCAGCTCCCAATTCAGATCAGGGAGACAGACACCCTCTCTACTTTTAAGATTAGGCTTAAAACTTTCCTTTTTGCTAAAGCTTATAGTTAGGGCTGGATCAGGTGACCCTGAACCATCCCTTAGTTATGCTGCTATAGACGTAGACTGCTGGGGGGTTCCCATGATGCACTGTTTCTTTCTCTTTTTGCTCTGTATGCACCACTCTGCATTTAATCATTAGTGATCGATCTCTGCTCCCCTCCACAGCATGTCTTTTTCCTGGTTCTCTCCCTCAGCCCCAACCAGTCCCAGCAGAAGACTGCCCCTCCCTGAGCCTGGTTCTGCTGGAGGTTTCTTCCTGTTTAAAGGGAGTTTTTCCTTCCCACTGTAGCCAAGTGCTTGCTCACAGGGGGTCGTTTTGACCGTTGGGGTTTTACATAATTATTGTATGGCCTTGCCTTACAATATAAAGCGCCTTGGGGCAACTGTTTGTTGTGATTTGTCGCTATATAAAAAAATTGATTGATTGATTGATTGACCTTTGGTGATACAAGAGTGTACCAGGTACCTTCTCAGATACACAAGACAAAAGGTATGCAAGTATGTTCCCTGCATTCCTACCATAGAACTTTGAGCAATTTGACTTCTGGCTTTTAGGACTTTTATTTTAGACCCATTTCCACTGCAGGATTTCAGGAACAGGTAGGTACCTTCTAAGATGTGCCTCCACTGCGGAAAAGAACCACCAAGCTTGCAGTGGTGGCACGCACCTAATGCTCATTATAGCTACTAAACAAATATTAACCTCAACGTAAGTGCAAAGATACATAAAAGTATGCAAATTTTTCAAGAATCTGTAATTATAATGCTTTACCTGCCTGTGGGCTTCGTGATTGCGGTCCTCTCCACTGCAGTGTTTAAAAACGACGCTCTTTCAGCGAGTCTTTTCGTCAACGTGTCGCTGGTGCACACAGGACTGTGGCACAGTATTCAGTGGTTTTGCAGTGTGAAGCCACTTTTATTGTTAATGGCACTCGTTAGCTTAAACTTAGGGAATAACCCTGTTGTGTCTGATGATTTGTGGATGTTAATGCTGGATTTTATGGTCGCAGATGGACTTTTACCGGTAAAATGGCTATTTGCAACTGCAATCCAGCATTAACATCCACAAAGTCCCATTCTAATCCAATTCCAACGTTTGCACGGTTTATTTTTCTGTAAGTAATTCGGTCGGCGAATCGTTGTGAAAGGGGGTGGTTGGCTCGTCAAAGCTTACTGTTGCAGCGGCATGTCTTCATGCCAAACTGGAAATTCTGTGAGCAAACCCACAGATTTCTCCATCTCGTCAGCTGCATTGAATCCAGCCAATCCAGTTAAATCCATTAAATCCACGCAGTTCAACGTTGTCCTCACTGTACTAGTTTCTGTCGCTCTCAGGTGACAATGCGTGGTCCATAGGGCGCAGACAAATTCATTAAACATGAAACGGTTTTAATATTTTGCCACCGTTTTATGCGATATTTTATGGTCTGAAATCTCACATGATTAACCAATCAGATTTGCGGAAAAAAATGTAATCAGATTAGAATTGACGTTTTTCTTGGCACTCTTCCAAGATGTATTTGGAGGTTTGAAACCATGCTAAATTTTCCTATCGGCACTGTTTCGCGGTGTGGTATCCCGGTTCGCCACGCAGATTTTCATTTTCCTCCATGGGGATTCGACCTCCTCAGTTCATCCATCACCTTTTCTTTCCATTACGGTTATTTTGCTTGTTTCTGCTTTCTTTCACAAATGCCGTTTGTGCTGTTGTCACCTTCTCATACTTGCTTTTGACCAACTGGCACAGATCCCTGTTTAAAAAACACCTAACAGGCAGATAAACTGCACAAAGCAAAGCATATTTTCCAGAGCTGAAGCAACAATGTTATCCATAAACAGAAAAAAAGGTTTCGAGGTTAATGCACTTTTGGAAGCCAGTGGCCGACTCAAAATTAATACTTTTGGTGTCTGTTGTTAAACAATGATAAGAGAACAAGATGACCCATCGGCCAGAAAACTCAGCTGAACTGTAAGAAGTTAGTTCTGCGTTTTGAGAAAGTTCTATTTCTTTTTATCTTTCTTTCAGTTTTTTTTAAGCAAAACAAATAGATTGAAAAACAGTTTCTACCCAACTGCTGTTAGAGCTTTGAATGCCACTGGAACCAAATATCCACATCACATGCCACACTTGAAATGAGTGCAATATTTGTTTGTGTGCAATATCCACTGCCACTGAAATGAAATATTCCACAGTTTTGTACATACTTTTCTCTTTTTTATATGCAATCTCTTTTTTTTTCTTTTTTAATTTGCACACTGGACATGCTTCTTTCAGTCGGTTAAATTTTTATTTATTTTTCATTTCTTCTCCAGACCTTTCGTTGCACTTGTGACAGTGACAATAACGAATCCGTATCTGTATCTTAAAAAGCAGATTGTTGTCCCAGTCAGAAGAATAATAAGTGTTTTCTGTTGTATCTACTGATGAACCAATCTGTCACTAAGAACTACAGGAGTAGCAGCATTTGCAGTTTTGGACAATCTGACAAATATCCACTTTTGTAAGACTTGAATGAAAATCTATCTTTTACTTCATTAGTTTATATTCCTTTGGGTGTAGGATCCATGGTAAAAAAAAAAAAAAAGTCAGACTGATCCAATAAGAATCTCTGTAGGAGTAGTTATTTTAAGTGTGACTTTATTTCCACTTCGATCTGAAGTAAGAGTTGATGGATAGATGATGGACAAAGAAGGAGAATCAATAACAGGTTTCATTCCAATCAGGAGAGCCAATAAAAAAATAACTAAATTAAACGTAACCCCCCCCAAATAAATAAATAAAAACAAAAAAATCCGCCGCCTCCGTTAAATTTACAGCTTGATAGTATGTGATGTGCAAGCAGGAAAGAAATCACACGCCCCAAACATGTGACTCCTGAGAGCTTCAGATTCATTACTTCACAATTAATTCTGACACTTCAGCGGCTAAAGCTGCTGAGGTAGAAGTGTTACTCGACTCTGTAGATCCCGCCTCCTCTTTCCGAGCCACCTCTGAGCCTACACGAACTCCTGCCTCTGTGCGTCGGTGAGATAAACGAGGCCCTGGTGTGTGTGCGTGTGTGTGTGTGCGCACATCGACGACAAGAGAACGTGCATGCAGCAACTACCAGCTGATAACGGAGCAGATGGACCTCATGAGAGCACACGTAGTCTGTTTAGCACCTGTGCAACACGGCTGTGCTGATAACGTGCGGCAAGGTCGATACTAGCAGCAACAACCCACTAAAGAAAAGTGCATGGACGACAAAGTTCCACAACAGCACGATAAGAGGCAGATCCATAATATTCACTGTCAAAGTACACAGCGTCTGCAGGTATAGAATCCACGCCTGACTGCTGACTCAGTACATTTTAAGAGGCTAATGTGCCCTGTCAGATCAGATTGATGGTTGCACAGGTCAACCAATGCTGACAGCAAACAGTTCCATAAAACAGACAAACAATTTAGACATTTCTGCTAGAGAGGAGATTTAGACCGATAATCGAATCTCTGATTCAGGAGAGCAATGCGGGTTTCATCCTGGTCGTGGAACAACCAACTCTTGAATGGATATTGGAGGTGATGTGGGAGCAGGGCTGATCTACACTTGGACTTGGAAAAGACCTATAACCAGGTAACCCTAGGTGTCTTGTGAGAGGTGCTACAGGAGTATGAGGTACTGGCTCTGCTGCAACGCATCATCTGGTCTCTATACAACCAAATTAAGAGCCAAGTCTGCATTAATGGGATTTCATCAGACTCATTTCTGGTTTGGACTCCACCAGACTGCCCCTAGTCACAAATACTCTGTGATTTTTAGGGACAGGATTTCAAGGATTGGAGGGTGAGCTCAGAATTGGATCTCTGCTTTTTTGCAGATGATGTGGTTCTGCTGGCATCAATAGACAGTGAGGTCTGATGTACAATGGGCAGGTTTGAGTCAGCGTGCAACACAACTGGGATGAGGATCAGCACATAGTCCCAACAGCATTAGCTCAGAAGCTCATAACCACACCCAAGGTACCAGTTATGAAAACCCCAGCACAGCCTTCAAAAACAAAACGCATTAACCAAACACCCAAACCAAAATTAGCCCATTAGCTCTATCGTGTTTGTTGACTGTGATATGGGAAGCGAAGTGTTTGGGTTTCATTTGTCCCACCCAGGCCACACCGGTCTTGCACACACTCCGTCTCTTTACCAATTTATGGGTTGACTGGGATTTAGGCGGAATCAGGCACTGCCAAGGCGGCAGCATTTCAACCCGCCCCATTTAAACTTTAAACCAGCTTCTCAGAATACCTATAGGTGACATGACTGGGGGTTTGTCTAACGTATATACAGTCTGTGGTCTCACCTTGCAGCCTTCGCAGGCGCTGACACCATAGTGGTACCCTGAGGACTTGTCCTGGCACACAAAGCAGGGCTTGTAGACGCGGGGAGGCGGTGGAGGCGAAGGTGGGCTTGGCACTATCTCCTCCGAGCTGGTACTCTGGGTCTCTATTGCTGCGGAAAAGAAAAGAGGAATCGGGAGGTGAGCCAAGACTATCAGATGGAGCGCTGACAGACATGCAGTATTAATCGATATCAGCGGGATGAACACAACTTCACACACACCGCAGAGAATATCAAAGTATCACCAGGAGGAACCTGTTCAATTTTTTAAACAATGCCAGATGTACACAAGGACAACTGTGATGAAGCCATTTCAGATTCACCACAACAAAACGAGACATCAAAAAGCGGTTGCGCAACCAGCAGCGGATTCTTATATACTGCAGAAATTAAAGCTTTTTGTAATCTGGAAAAGGCTCTGATAGATGTTACAGTCTCCTGCTTTAAGTTATTTAAAGTGCTCTCAAGTATGAATGCGTTCAAGTACTGGAGAACAACACACACACACACACACCGAGGGGGCAATGATTATAAACTGCAGGTAATCCTCAACACAATTCAGCCAAGCAGAGCAGATCTTTATTACTCTACACTCGCATTCAGCTCGTGCTCTTATTCGTTATTAGGAAATAAATAGCCAGCAGTTTAATACTCGTCTTACAGTAAGCACTAAAGGTGACGTCATAATGCATCGCTCCAACAGGGATGAGCAACCTGCAACATTTGTGCAACAATCACTTCATCCATTTTTCTTTAGTGCCAGAGGTATAAAAATTAACCCATACACAGATTTTAAAGTAACAGATACGACTACATAGCTACACTGATCTCTAGAAGTAGCCAAATTATCGTTTTGTTTTTTTTGCCTGGGTGAAGCTGATATGCCGCCACTTGTACATTGTGTCTACAAATTCTTAAAGATCTTTCAAAGTCAGCACGTAAAAAAAAAAACAAAACAAACAAAACAGAGGCAACATGTCCGACAACATTGACAGTACCATCAATCCTACAAGCAAGAGTTTGGGAGGATTTGGAATCTATAAGGAGGAGTTAAAGTTCAGCAAAAGTCTGGCCATTTGAAAGGTCCGTTGAAGAGCAGTTAAGCAAATCTTAACATTCACTTGGTGAGACAGCATGGCAGAACCTATGCAGACTGCCAGAAATTTGCGAAAGCTAGCACTTGCAAGGAAACACCAGACAAACGTACAAAGATGAAACACAAATGACGGTATTTCATACGGATTTTAAGTCATCGTAGGCAGTGTCACACTTCGGCAAACATCCCATCCATGAAATCTTACAGCAATTCATAAAAAATGGCAACTTTTGTAATTAGCTTTTAATTAATTAGTAATTAGTAATTAGTTATAGGACAGTTTTTGAGAAACTTGGCTGTTTTCAACATAAAAATAGCCACCATTCACAAACGAATTAATCTATGACTGACATGAAATATGTCAACAACCCATATTACACCTTTGACAAATTAGAAAAAAGTTATCAGTTTTTGAGAAAATTGCCTTTAAGTGTTCAAAATTGCTACTTTTGGTATAAAAATAGCCACCATTTCCAAATGAACGAATCCATGCAAATAATTTTGGGATGGGAAGAATGTCAAAAGTTATTGGACAGTTTTTGAGAAAATGGACTGTTTTCAACATAAAATAGCCGCCATTCCCAAACGAATTAATCTATGACTATAATTTTTTGACGTGAAATATGTCAACAACCCATATTACGCCTTTGACAAATTAGAAAAACATTATCAGTTTTTGAGAAAATTGCCTTTAAGTGCTCAAAATGGCTACTTTTGGCATAAAAACGGACGCTATTTCCAAATGAATGAATCTACAAATATGATTTTTAGATGGGAACAATGTCAATGACTGATATTACACCCTTGCCAAATTATAAAAAAGTTATCAAACAGTTTTTGAGATAACGCAATAAACGGACGATGACTACGACAGACGCCACACCAGCACATAGGGTTAGAGGCCTATCGGCTGGTGTTCTGTTGAGATGAGGTGCGTCGTCGAGATGAGATTCCTCACGTAACTGCATATGTGCGCACTGAAAAAATTACTTGACAAAGTTTGCTTATTTTGATGGGCAAGTAAATGTATAAATTGTTCATCCGAATGTAGTAATGCATAAAATCTACTCTCTATAAAACAGTAAGTATTTTAACCTGGAGTTAGCTTATTTCGACAGGCAAAATATACATATACATACATTTATGCTCCTAACGTAAAATACAGAAAATATTTTACTTACTAGGCTATAAATAAACTGAATACAATTAATATAAAATGTTACATCATCTCCACATGTGCAGTTGCACGAGGCACCTCATCTTGACGGTTGATGTCTTCAAGTCCAGGATAGAGCGATGTGCGCATGCGCAGTAGCGCAACGCACCTCATCTCGATGTTCACCTCATCTTGACGGGACACCGGTAAACCAGAAAGCAAATTCTAGCATTTGGACTTGCACGCAGAGCGGCAAATAAATCACTCTCAACACATTTGAGGTTTGATAGCCAGCTCTGCAGACAGTGGCAATAAATTTCTATGTGCACACAAATATACAACAAAGATGTGATTCACACCGATTAATTCCTTGACATTCTTCACATTGCAGCATCCACGCACATTCACCGTGGATGGAACCAAGCAGTATTCAAAATAGATGTGTGCTTTTGACAGTGCGGTCGCTGTGCCCAGCATCATCAGCTTGACAGAGGAGGGATTGGTGAGGCTGACAAGCAGCTCAGGAGCTGCCTGCAGCTCAGCACTCGTGTAAATAAGCCATCTATATTTAACAGCATGAGCTGGTTCAGCAGGCCTGTAGCACAGCTGGGAACACACTCCACGTGACGCCGCCAGACAGACAGACAGACAGACATCCCTCAGACTTTAAACCCTCGTGCAACGTGCGCACGCAAACCTGACTGCGTCACATGTTGGCCAAACAAAGTGTGTTCTCCAGCTCCACCTGCATCCTTCTCTTTTTCCCCTCACAAAGGCGCTTTCCTATCCTTTTATAGCGTCCGCATGTTGGCCTCAGTCTGCCGAGCTCCACACGGATGCAGCAGACGGCGCAGTGGGAGATCACAATCAGAAACACCAGAATAAACCAACCTGATATGTTCAGGTTACGTGGAGAAACAGCACGCTACAGCAACAAACCCAACCGGCGTACAACAAAATCAAAACAGCAAAGCCTGACGTATCTTTGCTGTCAGGAAAACATACAGCAAATCCAAGTGGGTTTTAGGCGATGGGAACAGTTAAAAAAAATCGATGAGACTCGTAACAGATATTCAGTCTGGCACAGAATGATAAGAGGCATCATCTGTAGGACTCGAATATTATCAACAAGCCAGGATGTTGCAAATAGGTCAACGCAGGTTAAGACAGTAAGCGTTTGACGCGACAGGAGTGAATCAGGAGAAATACTTTGTTACATTCTTTAAAATGTCTAATTTGATTCAACATCTTTAGCACAAAGTAGTCATCATTCGACGAGTAAGGAAAAGTCATTTGTTCTGAGTCAGCACATCTCCAGGCAGATTAACTCTTATTGATATCTTTGCTTTTCCCTTTGCTCCTCACCAAACTCAATGCTAGCACAGCACTGAACATTCGGTCAGAACGCGTGCCTAGTTTCAGCCTATGCATGGCTCACGACGACCACATACTATCCAGGCAAACTTCGATACCTTGGATTAATTTTTTTCTGTTCAAGGACTGAAAATTGGACAGAGCGTTCCGCGCCGAACAGCGCAGCATCTCCCCTCAGGACTTTTGCATAAGCATGCTGGGCTTACACTCTGCGAGTTTTGGCCCTTTTCCAGCTGATTTTTCACTCTTGCGAGAACTTTTTGGATCGCACCGAGTTCCAGCTTAATCGTGCGTCCTGCATCATGCAGTCTACATGGAGTAATGAGCTGCGTTTTACATCTCAGGACCACCTCCCGATCGGGAATCGTATGGTCGGATGAAAATCAAACCTGTTTGATATTTTGGTCGGCCGTCGTGACTCGTGAGGGTTCCGCACTGTTGAAGCAGTGCTACAAGTGTCTACGCTCTGATTACCTCGCGCACTGTCCATGAGCAAACACCGGAGAGAGCAAACGGTGATCTCATGTAAAGTCTTTTTTTTTTGCGTTCCCTCGCAATAACCTAATATCATATTAAAGTTCATGC
Organism: Thalassophryne amazonica; assembly: GCF_902500255.1. Lineage (NCBI taxonomy): Eukaryota > Metazoa > Chordata > Actinopteri > Batrachoidiformes > Batrachoididae > Thalassophryne > Thalassophryne amazonica. The sequence goes on along the minus strand of NC_047120.1, from coordinate 57,248,667 downwards.
CTATCAGTGCGCACAGTGAGTGGAATCAGGTGGGGGGAGACTGAACGCATATGTGCGCGCGCACACACACAGCAGACAATAGGATTTATGACAGATGAGGGAATAAGTTGCTACACCTTGCACACCTGTAAGACTCCGTATGAAATATAGTTTATTTATACAACAGTGTAAGTAGCAACACCTGTTATGAATGTTTGTTTTCTTTTTTTACTGTCCTCTCATGAATCATGTTGCTGTCTGCTGTGTGTGTGTGTGTGTACGCGCGCGCATATGCGTTCAGTCTCCCCCCACCTGATTTCACTCACTGTTAGGCATGAAATAAATTTTTTTTAAAAGAAAAAAAAAAGCTTCTGTCATGTATTGCTTCTGGAAACACAAGCCTGACGTGTGGTTTTTGAATGTACAATGTGAGCAGTCAGATCGCATCAGAGCATCGGGCCGTATAGTGTGAGAGCATGAATCGTGCGCTCTGAACTTTTAAACCCTGCGGTTTTGTCGCACAGTCTGAGCTGGAGCCAAGTATAACGATTGAAAATATCGTACAGTGTACGCGCAGCTTAACACAAGCATGTTTTTGATTCACGCACAGCACGACCTATGTTGTGACGATCCCACCCGCTGTGTTCACAGCTGGACGCCATTCTTTGTTCTACCAGCTGCCACGCACTCTGCGGTGGATGCTGCGTATATAATTATTTTGTGGAGGATTAATCATTTTTTCTGCAAATTGGCCGTTGAAAACGGCTCTAATCACTTCCTAAATCACAGAGGAGGCTACAGCCGGAGCCGTTCGTGCACACGATCGTGCCTAACAAGCTGCAAAAAGCATTTTGAGCCATCTAAAAGGTAATTATTTGACTTGTTACAGTTGTGTGTTCTTTCCTTCTTGTGTGCAGCTGTTAAAGTATGTTTATAACAGATTTAACTTCTTGTTATAATCCTTCAGATGAGTTGCGCTCTGATGGGATCTGCTGACTAGAGCATGACACGGGAGTGGATTTTCACTCCTGTCCCATCCCGCTCCCAGAAAAAAAATACCATCCTGTCCCAATCCTGGACTGGAGTAAAAAAATAAATCCCATCCCGTCCCACTCCTGTAAAGATGACTCCCAATCCCATCCCGCTCCCACTCAAAATCAGTCTCACTCCCATCCCAGTCCCGTATGTCTCGCGCCGTGATGATCAATCAGGGACTGAATATGTAGTGACATGGAGATGTCTGGAGTTTGACTAAAGATGTGAACATGTCCTGTATCTGGTAGCAGCCTGTGAGCAGGACTTATGTCTCTTTTGTCCTTTATTTCACAATTATGACAGTTTTTGGAGCGAGCAGCAGCACCACAGCAAGCAGCGGAGTTTCTTTCTCTTTTTATTTTACGTGCGTGCGCAAGCAAATCGTCTGTGGAGAATATTTTATTAACTACACAGATGTATAATAAAGCAAATGGTGACTGTTTCTAAACACAATTATGACAGAGTTTTTTTTGGGGAAGAGCGAGGAGCAGCCCTGCAGCAAGCAGTGGAGTTTCTTTCTTTCTTTTTTATTTTTATTACGTGCGCGCGCGAGCGAATCTTCTGTGGAGAATAATTTATTAATTAACTACACAGATGTATAATAAAACAAATGGTGACTGGTTTCTAAACACAATTATGACAGAGTTTTTTGGTGGAAGAGCGAGCTGCAGCAAGCAGCGGAGTTTCTTTTTTTTTATTTTTTTTTTTTTTTTTTTTTTATTGTTTACATGTGCGCGCGTGAACAGGACAGGAGGTCCTCAAGTTGGGTCCTGCAGAGGCGGAAAGGACTGCTGAAAGCAGCCGTCATCCAGACTCAGCTCCTGCAGCAAATAATGATACTCTCTGTAGGGGGAGCTTTCCACAACAACTCGCTCCGTGTGATCAAGGTCCGTCATGTTAACTTGATTGACAACCGGAGCCGGCGAGCGGAATGGAAGCTCCTCCTATTTGATGACGCACTGGGGTGAATTTTCGCAGCAAAAGCAGAGCAACACACCGGGCGAAGGAGGCGCGTCCCTCGCCACGCGACCCCCGTGAATTTGTAGCGTCTGATCGCGCCTGGTGTGAACGCGTTTTGGTTGTTTTAAATAGATGAAAATCATCATCTATTTTTGGCATTCCCACTCCTGCCCGTTCATTTTTATTCCCGTCCCATCCCAATCACAAGATTGATAAAATTTTGACTCCCATCCCGCGGGAATCCCGCAGGAATCACGTGACCCACGGGAATTCCTGAAAAATGTCATCCTCTGCTGACGTCACCACTCGCTCTGTTCACTTCTTCTTTACTCCACTTGACAAGCTGCACATCATGTTGGAGATTAGATCGCGCCACGTAGCACGACATTTGTGCGTGAAAGATTTTTTTGAACATTTCAAAATTCTCTGTGCGCAATAGCATGCACCGGCACCCCTCTGGCGTCCTGTCTGCACCCGTTAAAGACGGGTTTACCCTCCAGCAGAATCAAAAACATGCTCAGGTCAGGGCACCAATAGATTCACCAGCCACACACACACACAAAAATTAAGTTTTGAATTAGGTTTAATGTGAATTAGTAGCAATAAATTTCAGAGCAAATAATGGCAAGAAAAAAAAGCACTTGTAAAATTCCCTTAAGGTTCAAACACTGAGCATTTTATCACGTCTGGGATGAGCAGGCAGGTCGTACCGCTCTCAAGAGGAGGTTTCTGAATTCTAATCAGATGACCGGGTTTTCGTTCACTGTGTTTGAAGGTGAAAAAGGGGAGGTGATTTCGTATAATGGAGCCTGGGAGGGCAAATGTGTGAAAAGGGGAAGAATGAAGCCCAAGCTTTGCTTCTTATTGCAGTTTTATTGGTGTTATTATCAGCCCTTTCCGGGCCACATGCTCGTGTCAAACAAATTAAACTTAAATAGAGCACTCCTTACGTAACACGGCACTTTTTCTCATTAGCAAATAACCGGTTTTCTGCCCCCTTCGCCCTCTCTGGACGTGGAGTGATTACAACCCGCTGTTAATAGTGTGACCGTGCAGCTATTCATCCACATTAACGCTGCCTTCATTACCAAAGGATGATTTGCTGCCACCCCCACCCTTAAATTGATGCTTATTTTTTTGCTACGTACACAAGCTTGGGCCTTTCCTGTAGCCATCGAGTAAGTCTCATCATCCACAACCCAGGAAGGACACGGTCTTAATGAGAGCACCCGTGGAAATCTGGGACACATGGACAAGAGTCTGCAAGGGGGCTGCTGACTGTAATTAAATACAATGGCTGGCTGCTGGAGCCTCGTCAAGTTGAGGCACGGAGCAAAAACAATGGCAGGCCTGTGGACAGGGAGGCAGCAGAGAGGACAGAGCGGCCGAGTCCTTCAGCAGCCCTCACCCAAGTATTATTCAACACCAGCTTGCATCCAAGCGCTGCTCAATGCTAACCACCACACAAGCATGCCTATTGTGTGATCCGCAGCCTTGGATGCACCAACAGTGGAACGACTGACTCACACCAGCTTCCCTTGATATCCTTTTGCATTAAATCCAACACTGGAAATTCGTGTGCCTGGCAAGATTTGAGCCTGCAAAGTCACCACGGGAGCTACAACTCTGATATCGTAATCTTTAGCTACGGGAGTGACAGCATGAATACAGAGTATAACCCAGCTTTGCCTGCAGAAAGAACAGGAGCGAGGAATGTCGTGTTTTCAGTCAAGTGGAGTGGAACTTCTCATGAAAGGCTGGCGTTTACGATAATAATCAGTCAATCACAGATATGTCAAATTATAATGGATTGTGTGTGTGTGTATTATACGTATAAAACATTATGTAGATCAATGCACTTTTTATATAGACAACCCACAAAGGCACAAACATCTTGATTCCTGCAGCGCCTCAGTGCAGCTCGTGTGCTTTGGGGAGCGGTCTGCATGCTGCTCAGCACAGATTAACGAAATTGGAGAAGGCATCCTTCAATTCCTGCCAGATATGAACATGTTTGAAATTTTTTGGATCTCGCACGGAATCCCAGTTAAGTAGTGTTCTGCTCATCGCACGTCAGCGTTCAATCATCACTGCGAGCACAGAATGAGTTACTCCAAGATAACAGAGTGCAGAAATGGACAAGATACGTAGGAGCTAAATAAACTCTGGGGGAGGGGACTTTTCCCAACTTTTGCCGAGTGGTGTGCCTGCTCAGGAGAACATATGAGGCCTTCTCTGTACACTGTTAAACCGAACACTCCATTTTAATACAATAATAAGTTAATGTAACTCAAACTTTGAAAAAAGTTACAGTCACTCATTTCCATTAATTAAACTAACTCAAAGATGAATTGTTTTCATAACAACTCAGTTCCTTTAAGTGCATTTAAAGTTTTGTGGCATTTAAGTGTTGATGATGTATTTCCAGTGCATTCCATTCACTCATTTTAATTGAGTTTATGTAACAGAGACCAGCAGGTGTCGCTGTGCAGATGTAGTTAGTAAACCTCACTGCCAACAGCTCAAAACGATTCTCTGGTCACAAGGACACAGTTCTGGGTTTTAGCCTTCTCGTTAGAGTCCGACTTCCATGCTGGAGATCGTGAGTTTGCGTCCCAAGGGGAGCGAATAGGCGGAGTCATAACAACACAATGCAGAGTCAACAAGTAAACCAAAGAATGCATCAAAAAATGTAATCCAAAATTTAATGCAAATTTTTTTAGGCAGAAATTTGTCACTTTTTTTTTACTGAAAAACATAAACTAGATTCACATAAGTTTAATTAACTACAAATTGTTAAGTGACTAAAACTTTAACAATTAAATTTTTTTTAAATCATTTTATTTAAGTTGGAAAACTCAAATGGTTTAAGGCAATCGGTTTCCTCAAATGGTTTGAGCTCAACTAACTCATTGAGCTTTACAGTGTCGCCTGGCCTGTTTTGCCGCAAAACGGCTCCAACCTTGGCAAGACGTAAGAGCATCTTAACTAAGCACTGACCTACAACCTCACCTCTCAGCTTCTTTCCAGTTGCCTGAATATAGGCACTACAGTGACATCACAGCGTCAATCTGAAACCTTCATGCACGCACACGTGGTCTGCTCTGAAAAAAGAATGCTGGGTTCAGCAGTTTTTCTGGTGGGCAACTGATGATAGCTGAAAATGTCATCTCCAAATAAAGTGTTTTTCAGTATACACACACTCCCTGAAAATGTATTCATATACGAGGTCTGTCTGTAAAGTATCGTACCTTTTTATTTTTTTCAAAAACTATATGGATTTCATTCATATGTTTTTACGTCAGACATGCTTGAACCCTCGTGCGCATGCGTGAGTTTTTCCACGCCTGTCGGTGACGTCATTCGCCTGTGAGCACGCCTTGTGGAAGGAGTGGTCCCGCCCCCTCGTCGGATTTTCATTGTCTGGAAATGGCGGAATGAAAAGGACTTTTTTTTTCCATCAGAATTTTTTCAGAAGCTGTTAGAGACTGGCACCTGGAAACCATTCGAAAAATTTATCTGGCTTTCAGTGAAAATTTTACAGGCTTCACAGAGAATAAGGACTTTAACTACAGGTTTAAGGACCCCTTTAAAGGACGGTCGGTGCGCCGCGCTGCGACGATGCGGCACAAACCACTGGATCATTTCTAAGCTGATGGCTCTGTGGATACGAGACCGTCGTGTGCTCTTTCTCTGGTTATCACAAGACCTGGACATCAGCCATTTTCCGGCAGATTTAACTTTTAACAAGAGATTTTGTCATGGAAAGCCGCGCGGAGGCTTCGCGCGTCACGACCGATTCGCTGATGAAGCGAGACAAAGGAACAACTCTGTTTCGGCGTGTTAGAGGACAAGTTGGGACATGTCCAGCTCTCCACAAGTTCTTTTATACTCACTCGACTGGTAAGCACTGAAAGCCGAGATAGACATGTCCCAACTTGTCCTCTAACACGTCGAAACGGAGGTGTTCCTTTGTCTCGCTTCATCAGCGAATCGGTCGTGACGCGCGAAGCCTCCGCGCAGCTTTCCATGACAAAATCTGTTAAAAGTGAAATCTGCCGGAAAATGGCTGATGTCCAGGTCTTGTGATAACCAGAGAAAGAGCACACGACGGTCTCGTATCCACAGAGCCATCAGCTTAGAAATGATCCAGTGGTTTGTGCCGCATCGTCGCAGCTTGCAGCACGGCGCACCGACCGTCCTTTAAAGGGGTCCTTAAACCTGTAGTTAAAGTCCTTATTCTCTGTGAAGCCCGTAAAATTTTCACTGAAAGCCAGATAAATTTTTCGAATGGTTTCCAGGTGCCAGTCTCTAACAGCTTCTGAAAAAATTCTGATGGAAAAAAAGTCCTTTTCATTCCGCCATTTCCAGACAATGAAAATCCGACGAGGGGGCGGGACCACTCCTTCCACAAGGCGTGTTCACAGGCGAATGACGTCACTGACAGGCGTGAAAAAACTCACGCATGCGCACGAGGGTTCAAGCATGTCTGACGTAAAAACATATGAATGAAATCCATATAGTTTTTGAAAAAAATAAAAAGGTACGATACTTTACGGACAGACCTCGTATTAAGCAGAAGAACCATAAAATGTAACGGGGTCAATTTTAACATGTTCTGGCTACCAACTGCTCATGAATTTGAGAACTGAGCATCAATACATTTTGAAAACAAAAATGTGAACAGTGCTTTTATTTCTCCTTTAGCATCATGGTTTACTGGTAATTACCATGACGTGTGCGTCAGCGTTTTGGCGTGATGCACTGTGGCGTTCTCACGCTCATAACCAAAGCACTGATAATTTAATTAAGTTCAAGTTTGAGTGGTTTGTAATGGCGCTCTTCAGACACACTTTGCATACATCAAGAGCTGCAAGTGCACTTAGACACCGCGCCCTCGCGGCCAACTCGTCCGTAAGCAATTACCGCGTGAGTAGACTTGACAGAACAAATATGTGGCAGACAGAAATTAAATCTATACTGATGATGAACTGGCCTTAGCTGTAATGCTGACACTGGACAGCCTGGCTAACATCAGCACTTCAAAGGCACTGAGACCCAACAGACCGCAGACGCACTCGCGTACAAGCCCACCGGCTATTATCAAGCCTCCAGACTCTGCGCTGTCTCGGCCCAGCGTTGCTGAGGTGCTCTCGAGGTTCAGCTCTGGGTTACTCCTCTGAGATTTGATTACCTTCATCCCCACTGGTTACTGGGCCCAGCTGTGAAGCATATTAATGAGATTTCACCATCATTAGGGGGAGGCTAACGACATTAGCAAGCCGGTTGGCTGCAGCGCGGTCACGAGAACTGAGGGGAAAACGAAGGCGCGGTGGAGAGGAAGCGCTTGCACAGCGGCTTCCACTTTGGGTCCAACTCGATCACTGACTGTTCTAATCATCTGGCTTCTATACGTTAGGCAACGTGGACGTGCGCGCACGCTCGCCGTGTGCAAGATGCACCGGGAGCAATTCGTCTTTCTGCTGAGTTGCTGTGCAAGAACAGAGACATCACAGAGATCAGCGTGCAACAGGCACCTAAATTAAGGCTTTCTTTGAAGTCTTCTTAAAATAATGAAGTGGGAGGGCATCGGAAACAGGCCCGGGGATGAAGGACGCCTCACTAATCCCAAAGATTTGCAGGACAAGGTATTATACAAGGCCGGAAAAATGAGTGTCAGCATCTTGAGGGTTTTTTTTGTTTTTTTTTTGCACACACAGAACAATCAACAAGTTATGCAAAGTGCGTAAAATCTGCAAAATTTTATTTCTAGCTTCCATGTAAGGAATTTGTATAAGCAGTGGAGGAAATTATATGCATGCGGGGAATGCTTTGTCAGCACCCTTCAATTACTGGAGGGGGAAATGGGGCCGCTTCCTTGCTTACAGGGAAATCCTGCCATTCTCTTACCAGACGTCATAACAGCTCCTTACTGAAAACGGTTGGCATGCTGACTGTTGTCTTCACACTCGTTGCAGACAACCAAATTGTGCAGCGCGCCTGAATGTGAGCGAGGCAGAGGTCTGGCATGCGCAATCACGCACTAGCAAGCATGCAGAGACCCGACAGCCGTAAAGGGGAGCGAGAGCGGCGTGTGAACACTTATTGGACAGCAGAAGGTGGGTAGGGGGTAGGTTTGGGGGGGGGGAAGCGGATCTGGCCATGGCTCAGGCTTAAGTGAAAATGCAGACTGTGTGCCACGCCTCCTGTAGTCACTGTACCCACACCAATCCTTTCTAGAACTTTCTTTCAGCCTTAAAGCCTGTCTTTACTCTCACGGTACTGCACATGTGCATAGTTTATAGCTTTTGCAAAGACAAGAATTATGGGTAACCAAACACCGCCAAGACTGACGCACTAATATGTGCCCTCGCCAAATCGTAACACTGCATCGACCCCACTGCATGAACCGTGACGAAATAACCCTTGTGGCTGATTGTACAGTTAGCCTCTTGCGAAAGAGAACGAGATGTGGTCAACTGATTCAGAACCCGGCGGGTAGATAAGTCAGACGTGATCACTTTACAGACATATTAGTCTCCTATTTTCATCAACAGCCAGAATAAGCAAATCTTTGCATTTGAAAATGTGGAATCTTAGATGTTTGACATTTTTGAATTGAGCAAACGTTTTTGAAAGCTCTCAGTGTCACGTAATAAACTATCAGCACATTAAACAAAATCACAATGTTCATTTGGGCCACAGTTAATAAAAGGCACCAGCATTCGACAGACTATCCAACATGGAAAGTCAAAAACAGACACACCATCCTTTATCCGCAGACAAACGTATGACGTGTTGTCAACAGCGTGCTTGTGGTAGAAAGTATGTGCTTCAATGAAATACATATAAAACAGGGGTGCACATAACTGGTACTCATGGTGCTCATGTGTGCTAAAAATCATTGATGCACAGCAGACAGAGGAAAACACTTTTCCTACAATCTGTCATTGCTTTCCTCCTATGAAGTGCTTCCTTTGTGTTTTCTGCTGCGCATCGTTTATTTTTAGCATGCACAAGCACCATGAGTACCAGTTATGTGCATGCCTGCATATAAAGCAGTTTCTGCTTTTGTCATTTTTCTTGCTTCAGAGGGTTGTTATAACTACTTTCCCATCACATGTGGTATTTTAGTGTTAGACCAAGATAAACGAGGACAGAGGGTCGATACCCAGTCTGTTTATGCCCTGCCCACTCAGGCTGTTGGATGTCAAACAGTCCCGTCTGCTTTGTAAAACATAATTACAGAGAGACGCAGAGATAAATCATGAAGATACAGGATGTGGTCACCAAGAAAGTCTTCAAAAAAACAATGCAGAAGACACCGCCCTTTGCAATAAGTCAGCGGGTGCCATTATACTGTTCAGTGACAAGGTTATTGTGATTATATTATTTCACAGTACCTGGAAAGCACTGCCATTCTTTGGTGATGGCCTTACATGCCACTTGGCACCAAGAGGATCAGGTGGGTGAGCAGTGAGTTCTAAAGGTTAATAACTTGGTGGCTTCCCTCACCGATCTCCTTAATCCAAGCTCACAATGTTTTCTGAGGAACCCCTGCTCTAGACAAGTTTAGCACATATGTATCTCTACTCCTTGCTTGACTTATTTAGCTGAACATTCAAAACCTAAATTTTTATCTGACTTGTCAGCAGATAAAATGAAGGAATAAAATATCTGGCTGTCAAATGATGAGCTGCAGCCAACTGATGAATTTCAACTAAAGTGAGCCTCTTTGGTGGCTCCCTTGTCTTCTTTCTAGGTTATCACAGCAGATCCAAGGTGTGCTGGATGCCTTTCCTGATGCAACTCTACAATACATGAAGAAATGTGGCAGGGGTGTGGTTTGAACCAGGAACTTTCTGTTCTGAAACCAAGCGCATTAACCACTTGGGCACCATTAAAAATAAGCAAATGGATAAATAAATTCACCCAAGTTAGATGTAATTATCTTCCAAATAAGAACACTGTACAGTAACAAAAGCAAGCCCCTGCTCAAATAGTGTACAATTTTATAGTTTAGTTGACAATGAAGTCTGGACATTATTTCCATTATGAAGGACTGGTGCTTTAACAAAGGCACTTGTATAGAGAAAAATTGTTATTTTACAATAGTATGTGGTGTATTCACATCATTGAAAAAAGGATACCTTCTCTAGCCTCCGACAATACACCACATAGAAATGGTTTCAATCAGATGGGGTGTTTGATTTTTGGTTATTGTGCAGAAATGAAAAGTTTACAGATGATCAGATGTGATGAAAACATAACACACACCATCTTCTTTGAGTGGGGCATATCATCTTATATTAATGATTAGTTTTTAGACCAAAATGTTGCAAAAAACACTGCTGGCATTTTCATGTAAATTGGTGGGTGTTGAGACCTGCCTAAAGTTAAGAGAAGTTTCTGTGGTAAATGAGATTGAATTGAGAGACAACACTGTGGTGTAGAGTTTGGATAACCAGTGCCCTCTACATATTTGCCTAAAGACCTAAAACCGTACCAGCGGGCAGGCTTCTTAAAAGATGGTGTACTATGTTGTAAGACCACACTCGCTCCAAGAGCAAATTTTGATGGATAGTACTCTAAATTGGGGCGAAATAGCTCCCTGTTCAAGAGTGCTGTGGTAAGAAAAACATGCACATACATCTGTGATAGATGAGGGTCCTAGCTGAGTCTGAAGGGCAAGGAGGTGCAGAGAAAGGCACTCTGTCTTGCTTCCAATGAAGATCCCTCCTCCACTCCAGGAAATGATGGTGTTTGTTTTGGCCCATGAGTGGGGAAAACAGCAGGTTGCGTTTAGCAGAGTTAATTTATGGTATCTTTATGTATGGTACGAAGGTCAAGTGTGCAAGTGTTTCTGGATGGCAGTGGATGTATGGAGATTTTCTGTTTGGATGCATTCCAAAAAAAAAGTGAATAAAAAAAATTATTGCGTGTACACTGTGTGCATATTTGAGTGAATTTAATGAACAGAGTATGTGATGTTTGTACAGAATAAGCAGTAAAGCTACCTTTGCATGAAGCTGGAAAAGTTACAGTTGTTTCAGAGTTCTAAAGGTTAACTTGGTGGCTTCCCTCACCGGACAGCATACTTGTAGTTACTAGACTGCATTGTCGGTTTGACAAAATCAAATTATATATTTTCTCTGTATTACTAACACTGAGCTCTGCCATTTAGATGACATCATTGTATCTGTCACGTTTACATCTCACACCAACGCTACTTCTAGGTTTTTTTCCTTCAAATGTGAAAATCATGTATAGCTGCAATATTTATGAAATTAATAATCACTGACTGAGTATGTACCTGTAGCATGTCAGAAAGTGGAATTAAGTAACAAAATAACTAGACTGTGATAATTTTGTAATTTTGCAATAGAGCTGAAATTAAACAAAAGAATTTTGGCCAGTTTTTTAATGCAATAACAGAGAAGCTACATCAAAATGAAACCTTGCTGAAGTGTCGAGGCTTCCAGATTTCAGTGAGCCTCCGAGCCAAAAGCTTCATGACTTCAAGCCTCATTTGACAGCTCATTGGGAAAGCGACATCTACCGATCAAATGCTGTACTGCCTGCTTAATATGACACTGAAAAGCATTTGGCCACATAGCACAATGTTTGTGGACATGTCAATAGTAAGGAGTACTGATAAGAAACACCAATGATTGCACATTTACAATATATAATAAGATATGTGGACATCGTGCCATTGGTGTGCATTCATTTACCCGCCATTACAGGATGAGTACATCTTTTCCTACGGGACGAGTACAGAACAGGACAAGTGGGCCAAAATACTGAATGTCAAACCCTGGGAGTGCATGTGAGCCTCAGTATATTACCGTCTTGGCAGGCCTGTTTTATATCAGCTCAACAGCCCCCACCATATTCCCAAGCCCTTCTCCAGAGGCCCTAGATAACTTCCCTGTAAACGCTGCCAGGCCTCTGAAATAACAACACACCAGGTTTTCCTATCACCACTGCCTGAGCAGATAGAGACAGAACTGAGAACATGTGTGGACAAAGTGGAGTGAGGGGGGATGGAAGGTAAGAGATGAAGCAAATGGCAAAAGGTGAGGTCTACCGAAGTTAGAGTTTTAGGAACCCAGCAGCTACAGACTAGCTTTAAGCACAGTTGGCGATTACTCTCTAAAACCTTCTCAGGTTGGTGGGCATAAAAATGTTTCTGAAGATGACTATGTTGCAGGAGACAACTTTCAAGTTCCTTGGCAACAAGCGTGCAACCTTGAGTAACTGGATGTAATTCTACCCAGCAGCTGTCCTGGCCTGCTGACTGACAGTAGGTGGATATGAGCTGGCACGTACCCCAGGGTGATTGGAGATATTTGGCAAGAGCATACGGCCAGAGGCACGGCGGTGGGCACATGGGAGAAGGTAGACTTCATTTGAGTAGGTGAATGCCACGATGTGAACAGGAACAGCAAACCCCCCAAAGAGTCAGTGATCTACATGTTTCCAACGTGCTAATAGCTAATGTCCGCTGTATTAACAGTCACCACGAACCGTCAACGGGGAGTTTAACTCAAAGCAACGAGCAGGTTGATTGCTAATCCATGTGCAGTTTACCCACATATACCACTAAATATGATTTTATGTTTACAAGCCGTTCACACCGACACGGTCGTTGTATACTATCGGTTTTAGCGACGCGGCTAACACACGGAGGAGAGGCCGAGAGAGAACTGTGACGCAAACGCATCAAGAACAGGCTTCATGATGGCATTCTGGCAGCTAGCCCCAACATTTGCTGTGCACACAGCTTCCCTTTGTCGCCCCTCAAAGTGAATTAGCGCAACCTGGCAAAGCCACCTCACAGCTGCCATACGCTGAGCCATAATTCAAGGTCAAGGTCATCAATGAATCACGTTACAAACACACAAACCACAGCTTTACAAGCGGCTCTTTAATGTTGCTGCCCCGACTGTGAAAACGGCTTCGTGAAAACATTAAGCGTTTCTTTGATCGAATACCTACGTCTGCTAATTATAGAAACTGTGCGTGAGCTGATGAGTGTGTGTGTGTGTGTGTTTCCCTCTGCAGCAACAAACTGCACTCATGCAGGCTGGGAAACCAGGACGGCGGGCACCTGGGGCGACCCCGTCCACAGACGGACAAACCACATGCGTTACTTAGCCTCAGCATTAATCTGTGTTATTGAACAAAAGATTGTCATCACACACACTTTACAAGAGCAACAAATTTAAATTAGGTGTGAGGTCACCTGGTTCAAATATAGAAACAGGCCACACGAGTTTAACTAGTAATAAAATGATTGCCGCCCCCCAAATGACTTTATATGAAGGATGTACTAGTTTAAACAGCTTCAAATAAGATTTTAACAATTTTAAACCAGATATCATCTTCCGTTGAACTTGAATTACAGCAACTAAGCCATTGTTTTGATTATATATATATATATATATATATATATATATATATATATATATATATATATATATATATATATATATATTCTAGCTCAAACTGCTTAACAATTTTAAGGTTGATACGAGGAGCAACCAAATAATTTAAATAGAAAAATAGAAATAGAAACCAATGGCTTTTTTTTTTTTTTTTTTTTTAAATTGAAGTGATCAAAGTTTCCAGAAATTACCAGCTGCCATTCATTGTAAGTGTCATTACATCAAGATAGTATGGTTGATAACTGATTTACCACACTTTCACATGATAAATGCTGTCACAGTTTCAATAACACCACCCGCCACTAACTTAATTTAACACCAACAACAAAAACACTCCCTGTATCCTTCAATCCTAACATTGCTGTGGTACACAATTCGGTGACAGGACAAAATCCCTGCGGACAAAATCCCATCCCCTTATTACAAAAGTGGACAAAATCCCAGTCTCATTCCAAAGTCTCATTTCACTTGTTAAGAGGTTTCAGCTTTTTCAAAGTATTGAGTATTGTGTTGATTTGACACCATAGTTGTTTAATGTAACTGTGATATTCTATTTGAAAGTGTGAAAAAAACTAAAATTATTAAAACTAAAATTGTAACTAAATGTGTGTGATGAACAATAAATAAAATATTTTGAATGTATATACGAGGTCTATTAGAAAAGTATCCGACCTTATTATTTTTTTTAAAAAAACCATATGGATTTGAATCACATGTGATTACATCAGACATGCTTGAACCCTCGTGGGCATGCGAGAGTTTTTTCACGCCTGTCAGTTACGTCATTCGCCTGTGGGCAGTCTTTGAGTGAGGAGTGGCCCACCCTCTCGTCAATTTTTTCATTGTTTAGGAATGGCTCAGAGACTGCTGCTTTGTTTGATCAAAATTTTTTCAAAACTGTAAGGCACAACTGCGTGGACACCATTCGATAAATTCAGCTGGTTTTCGGTAAAAATTTTAACGGCTGATGAGAGATTTTGGTCTGGTAGTGTCGCCGTAAGGACGGCCCACGGCGCCTGACAGCGATCTGCGCTTCGAGGCGGCAGCGTCTCGCCGTTTCAAGTTGAAAACTTCCACATTTCAGGCTCTGTTGACCCAGTAAGTCATCAGAGAACAGAGAACTTTCAGAAGAAGTCGGCATGAGGAGTTTATTCGGACATTCCATTGTTAACGGACATTTTGTAATGAAAGAACATGCGGGGAGAGTCGCATGTCGGGCTGGACCCGACTGCGGGGGGTTGCGACAGGAAAACACCTCTGTTGGAAACCTTAACGGGCAAGTTGGAATATGCCAAAGCTGTTGAACAATTTCTCAGTTACTCATTTGTTGAAAGCCATCAAAAGCCGCCTGAATTTTACAAATGGTTTTCAACACGGAGGTGTTTTTCCTGTCGCGGCGCACACAGATTCGCCGAGTCGCGCACGTCTTTCATTAAAAAATGTCCTTAAACAGTGGAATGTCCGCATAAAGTCCTCATGCCGGCCTCTTCTGAATCTTCTCTGTTCTCTCACGACATCCTGGGTGAATTAAGCCTTAAATTAGGATGTTTTCAGCTCGAAACAGGCCGACGACGGTGCCTGGAAGCGCTGCACGACGTCCCGCTCCATGGGAAGTCCTTACAGCGACAGAAACACCCCATAATCTCTCATCAGCCGTTAAACTTTTCACCGAAAACCATCTTAATTTCTCGAATAGTGTCCACTCGGATATTCGTCACAGGTCCAGAAAAAATTTTGATAAAGCAACACGCGCCGTCTCGAGCAGCGTGTGAAACAAAGGAATTCAGCCGAGAGGGCTGGAGCACATCTCACTCAAGGCCTGCCCACAGGGAAATGACGTACCGACACGCGTGAAAAAACTCACGCATGCGCACAAGGGTTCAAGCATGATTGGTGTAATCGCACGTCATTCAAATCCATATAGTTAAAAAAAAAAGTGTCAGTTTCTTATCTAATAGACCTCGTATGTGTTATTTTATATTTATATTTATTCATGAGACTGGGATTTTGTCCACTTTTGTAATAAGGGGTTGGGATTTTGTCCGTTGGGATTTTGTCATGGAACCACACAATTCAGGCCTACTACACTGCTGCCATCTAACCTATCCTTTGATATGGATGGTAACATAACACATGTGCACTCCCATGTTTCCCATGTATGCCATGAGTACTTCTATTTTGCAACAGTAGACATGTTAAGAAAACGTTCCTGGTGTATAATGGTACAATTCTTCGGTCCCTTGGATGCAACTACGGCTGTCATGCATATCCATCTTTGAATTTTCTTGGCAAGTTATTCATTCACCAGGCTCGCACACTATGGAGGAAGTAGATTATCCAGGTACCTTTTGACGACTACTGAATGCATTCCAAGTATTTGGATACTCTGCAGATCAAATCAAATCAATTTTATTTATATAGCGCCAAATCACAACAAACAGTTGCCCCAAGGCACCTTATATTGTAAGGCAAGGCCATACAATAACTACGGAAAAACCCCAACGGTTAAAACGACCCCCTGTGAGCAAGCACTTGGCAACAGTGGGAAGGAAAAACTCCCTTTTAACAGGAAGAAACCTCCAGCAGAACCAGGCTCAGGGAGGGGCAGTCTTCTGCTGGGACTGGTTGGGGCTGAGGCAGAGAACCAGGAAAAGACATGCTGTGGATTGAGCAGAGATCAATCACTAATGATTAAATGCAGAGTGGTGCATACAGAGCAAAAAGAGAAAGAATCACTCAGTGCATTATGGGAACCCCCCAGCAGTCTAAGTCTATAGCAGCATAACTAAGGGATGGTTTAGGGTCACCTGATCCAGCCCTAACTATATGCTTTAGCAAAAAGGAACATTTTAAGCCTAATCTTAAAAGTAGAGAGGGTGTCTGTCTCCCTGATCTGAATTGGGAGCTGGTTCCACAGGAGAGGAGCCTGAAAGCTGAAGGCTCTGCCTCCCATTCTACTCTTACAAACCCTAGGAACTACAAGTAAGCCTGCAGTTTGAGAGCGAAGCGCTCTATTGGGGTGATATGGTACTATGAGGTCCCTAAGATAAGATGGGACCTGATTATTCAAAACCTTATAAGTAAGAAGAAGAATTTTAAATTCTATTCTAGAATTAACAGGAAGCCAATGAAGAGAGGCCAATATGGGTGAGATATGCTCTCTCCTAGTCCCCGTTAGCACTCTAGCTGCAGCATTTTGAATTAACTGAAGGCTTTTCAGGGAACTTTTAGGACAACCTGATAATAATGAATTACAGTAGTCCAGCCTAGAGGAAATAAATGCATGAATTAGTTTTTCAGCATCACTCTGAGACAAGACCTTTCTAATTTTAGAGATATTGCGCAAATGCAAAAAAGCAGTCCTACATATTAGTTTAATATGCGCATTGAATGACATATCCTGATCAAAAATGACTCCAAGATTTCTCACAGTATTACTAGAGGTCAGGGTAATGCCATCCAGAGTAAGGATCTGGTTAGACACCATGTTTCTAAGATTTGTGGGGCCAAGTACAATAACTTCAGTTTTATCTGAGTTTAAAAGCAGGAAATTAGAGGTCATCCATGTCTTTATGTCTGTAAGACAATCCTGCAGTTTAGCTAATTGGTGTGTGTCCTCTGGCTTCATGGATAGATGTGTCCTCTGGCTTCATGGATAGATAAAGCTGGGTATCATCTGCGTAACAATGAAAATTTAAGCAATGCCGTCTAATAATACTGCCTAAGGGAAACATGTATAAAGTGAATAAAATTGGTCCTAGCACAGAACCTTGTGGAACTCCATAATTAACCTTAGTCTGTGAAGAAGATTCCTCATTTACATGAACAAATTGTAATCTATTAGATAAATATAGTTCAAACCACTGCAGTGCAGTGGCTTTAATACCTATGGCATGCTCTAATCTCTGTAATAAAATTTTATGGTCAACAGTATCAAAAGCAGCACTCAGGTCTAACAGAACAAGCACAGAGATGAGTCCACTGTCTGAGGCCATAAGAAGATCATTTGTAACCTTCACTAATGCTGTTTCTGTACTATGATGAATTCTAAAACCTGACTGAAACTCTTCAAATAGACCATTCCTCTGCAGATGATCAGTTAGCTGTTTTACAACTACCCTTTCAAGAATTTTTGAGGGAAAAGGAAGGTTTGAGATTGGCCTATAATTAGCTAAGATAGCTGGGTCAAGTGATGGCTTTTTAAGTAATGGTTTAATTACTGCCACCTTAAAAGCCTGTG
This sequence comes from Thalassophryne amazonica, assembly GCF_902500255.1. NCBI lineage: Eukaryota > Metazoa > Chordata > Actinopteri > Batrachoidiformes > Batrachoididae > Thalassophryne > Thalassophryne amazonica. The sequence continues at coordinate 57,231,003 of NC_047120.1, read as the reverse complement.
GTACATAGCCAACTAATAAAGATAGATTGATAATATTTAAGATCGAAGCATTAATTAATGGTAGGGCTTCCTTGAGCAGCCTGGTAGGAATGGGGTCTAATAGACATGTTGATGATTTGGAGGAAGTAACTAATGAAAATAACTCAGACAGAACAATCGGAGAGAAAGAGTCTAACCAAATACCGGCATCACTGAAAGCAACCAAAGATAACGATATGTCTTTGGGATGGTTATGAGTAATTTTTTCTCTAATAGTTAAAATTTTATTAGCAAAGAAAGTCATGAAGTCATTACTAGTTAAAGTTAAAGGAATACTCGGCTCAATAGAGCTCTGACTCTGTCAGCCTGGCTACAGTGCTGAAAAGAAACCTGGGGTTGTTCTTATTTTTTTCAATTAGTGATGAGTAGTAAGATGTCCTAGCTTTACGGAGGGCTTTTTTTATAGAGCAACAGACTCTTTTTCCAGGCTAAGTGAAGATCTTCTACATTAGTGAGATGCCATTTCCTCTCCAACTTACGGGTTATCTGCTTTAAGCTGCGAGTTTGTGAGTTATACCACGGAGTCAGGCACTTCTGATTTAAAGCTCTCTTTTTCAGAGGAGCTACAGCATCCAAAGTTGTCTTCAATGAGGATGTAAAACTATTGACGAGATACTCTATCTCACAGAGTTTAGGTAGCTACTCTGCACTGTGTTGGTATATGGCATTAGAGAACATAAAGAAGGAATCATATCCTTAAACCTAGTTACAGCGCTTTCTGAAAGACTTCTAGTGTAATGAAACGTATTCCCCACTGCTAGGTAGTCCATCAGAGTAAATGTAAATGTTATTAAGAAATGATCAGACAGAAGGGAGTTTTCAGGGAATACTGTTAAGTCTTCAATTTCCATACCATAAGTCAGAACAAGATCTAAGATATGATTAAAGTGGTGGGTGGACTCATTTACATTTTGAGCAAAGCCAATAGAGTCTAATAATAGATTAAATGCAGTGTTGAGGCTGTCATTCTCAGCATCTGTGTGGATGTTAAAATCGCCCACTATAATTATCTTATCTGAGCTAAGCACCAAGTCAGACAAAAGGTCTGAAAATTCACAGAGAAACTCACAGTAACGACCAGGTAGATAATAACAAATAAAACTGGTTTTGGGGACTTCCAATTTGGATGGACAAGACTAAGAGTCAAGCTTTCAAATGAATTAAAGCTCTGTCTGGGTTTTTGATTAATTAATAAGCTGGAATGGAAGATTGCTGCTAATCCTCCGCCTCGGCCCGTGCTACAGATGTTGCCGAATATTTCCCCGACTATATAATACACTACTATCCGGATTTGAATTGAGTGCATGGCAACGCAAGAATCTGCCAGCATAAGTAGCAGTTCATCACAAACTTGAAAACTCAGTAAGTTCCAGAAAAAAAGTTACTTAGTATTTCAACTTTCATACACTGGATAGACCAAATTAAATGGTAAATGGACTGCATTTATGTATCACTTTTCCATCTGCATCAGATGCTCAAAGCGCTTTACAATAATGCCTCACATTCACTCCGATGTGAGGGTGCTGCCATACAAAGCGCTCACTACACACCGGGAGCAATGAGGGGATTAAGGACCTTGCCCAAGGGCCCTTAGTGATTTTTCCAGTCAGGCTAGGATTTGAACCGAGGATCCTCTGGTCTCAAGCCCAACGCTTAACCACTAGACCATCACCTCCCCTATTAACTGTAACAATAACTGACAGATGAAAATGATCACTACAGTCAATTTTGTAGAGCAGCCGTCCTGCTCCGAATAATCTTAAATCAACTCGATAAAAGTGTTAACTCAATTCGACCAAACTGTGCATGAACTCTATTAGAGTTGATTTAACGCTATGATCAAGTTGATTTAACACCAGCTGGGGTGGAACAGTTTGTACTCACCACAGATTCTATTGTACTCTGCAACATTTACTGTGTACTTGCACAACTATTTGTACTGTGCCCAAAACAATCATACAACAAGAGAAACGCTGTCACACGGGCCGACTACTTTTGTCATTTATTAACGTGCTGCATTTGATGGACATGAAGAATCAAATTACTGGGAATATTACAAACATATTTCAGCACTTAGCATTTAAAAACAGGTTATTAAACACTTTAAATGGATTTCATACACAATGATTTTAAGTGCCAGCACTTAAATGACATCTATATACATTAACCAGGCCCTATTAATCTTTATTGAACTCAGTGCCACACACACGGGGGGCCTCCGTGTTTGAAGGTCAAAAGACCTTCATGAAAGCTCATGCCCGGCTGTTTGCTCTTCACTCACTTAAACAGAGAGGTTATCTGGCCATTGATACTTGCTAATCCAATGCGACTGGCGGTATTCAAAGCCCTCAGTTCTTAAGCGCATATTCAACAGTGAAGGAAGCAGGTCATAGATATGGAAGGGGGGGGAGAGAGCAAAGGGCTATTTGCATTATAGGGCTGAAGTGGACTAGGGGAACCCGTGGAAATAAAAGTGGGAACAAGGGATCAGGAGAGAAGAAAGAGAAGAGAGGAGGCTCATGAGGATCTTTGGAGGAGAACAGAGGATCACCAGGAACGGGCTTTGTCATGTTAAACCGCCTCTCTTGAGCCGTGTTCTCCCGGTTCCCCTCCTCCCCCCCCCCGCTCCCTCTGTGCAGAACACAATAGGCGATCACAAGGGAATAGATTACAAGGGTTTGATCTCCTCAACTTCTAAATAGAAGCATGACAGTGGAAGCGGGGGAGAGGTCGCCGATGCGCGGCTCCTCCGAAGAGAGGAATCCGACGATGCCGAGGTAAATCCAGAAACCCGATGAGGTTTGTCGTTTCACGTAGTCCGGTTGGCACTAACAGTCAAACCAGCTTGTGAATTTACCTGCATTTTGTCCGCCTTCAGGTTTCGGCAAGCCGGCGCGCATTCCTATAGTGTGCACAAAACCCACGGTGGCAGTTTCCTTCATAAATCAGCTCAAAGTACACATGACAGGTTTTCAGTGGAAAGTGTATTACTGTGCTTATAAATAGGGGTATTTGCAAGAGTTTGCTCCAAATGACGAAACAAGCATACCATTATCCTGTCAGCGCGCCGTTAAAGAGCTCAAAGTGGCTCAGACCTGAGGGAGATACCAGGTCAGCACAGGGGTTAAACTGGCTTAAAGACCCTTAAGAGACAGTTGACATGTTTAGAATAGCCAGACATGAAGACAAGCGAGAAGAAATGCCACTGAGACTGCAAAGTGAACCAAGAGAAGAAGTTCAGCATTGATCCGGGGCCAAAAAAAATGAAGCACGTGTGAAAGTGACTTTTGTTTCTTTCACATGGCCATATTTCTAATGGTGTTTTTCCACCAGATGGTATTTCAATTTCAATTTATTTTCATTTATATAGCATCAAATCACAACAGAGTTGCCTCAAGGTGCTTTACACAAGTAAGGTCTAACCTTACTAACCCTCAGAACAACAGTGGTAAAGAAAAACTCCCTCTGAGGAAGAAACCTCAAGCAGACCAGACTCAAAGGGTTGACCCTCTGCTTGGGCCATGCTACAGACAAAAATTACAAAACAATTCACAAAACGAACATGCAGGAAATATTTGAGGTACCAGCACAACTCAAATCTACTCAATGTTGGTACCTTGAGAGTGTTATGTAGGTGTTGGTCTATATTTTATATTATATTTTAGCTTATGAAAAGCCACTTCTAACAGGACTTTGATCTTGAATTTTTTTTCCCCCCAAAGTAAAAATTTGTGGAATTGGAAACTAGTGTTGGTGGGGGCTTGCGCTCTATGATCCTCGTGCTCTCCTTTTTTTTTTTTTTTTTAAAGGAACACTATATAATGCAGAGAATTCAGTTAAGATCAAAGACTTGGCCCATCGAAATGGTCCACATCAAAGGTCGACTCCAGGGTCTATTCTCCCCAAACAAACCAAATTATCAGAACATACCAATCATGGCCCGACTGAAACACACTAAACAAGGTAAGCATGAAAGCACCCAAAGAAGATGATTACTCAGTTTATTGAGTAGTCATAATACAGTAGTATATTCGTTTTGTGAATTGTTTTTGTAATTTGTGTCTATAGCATGGCCCAAGCAGAGGGTCACCCCTCTGAGTTTGGTCTGCTTGAGGTTTCTTCCCCAGAGGGAGTTTTTCCTTATCACTGTTGCTCTCGGGGTTGGTAAGGTTGGACCTTACTTGTGTGGAGCGGCTTGAGGCAACCTTGTCATGATTTGGCGGTATATAAATGAAAATAAATTGAAATTTATTATGCCATGCCAGTTTATTACGAATCTTTAATTTCTACAACAAATCTTGGATTAGGTCTAGAAAATGTGAAATGCTGCCGATAAATCTGACCACACTGCCAAAACACATCAAGTTCCAAGTACTTTTGGTTTTTGAGAGAAAGTGTCAAATGTTTGGCAGGATGACAGGTTGATTTGGGCACCATGACTTGAATGTCTACACCAATACCACCTCTGCAATACAACCGCTGCTCACTGAAAGGTGCAAACAGAAGTACTTTCGGCATTTGATCAGGATGATACCCTCCGACGTTTTTCTGTACATGTCCAAGTACAAGAAGATCTCAGCGTAGATCCAGAATAAAAACTGAGGGAATTATACAGCTATTCTTTCCTGGGACCATCAGAGGAATCCACAGGTGGATGTAGCCCAGGAAAAAAATAAAAATAGTTTTGGCTTGCAAACCTCGCCTGCTTCCACTGCACGTCTTAAGGCAAACGGTGAAAAACAGACGGAATGCAACAACCCGACTAAAGACCTTGACATAAAATAAATCTAATAAAAAGGTTGCACTGTTACCTTTAAGTGACTTGGCCCGAGTGCACCGTGGCACTCGGGCCTGCTCACACCTCCTAATGATGACTAATGAGGCCCATTTGATTCAGCTGTCTGATGTGGGGTGTCGGGGGGCTCCTTAGTGGAAGATTTGGGCAAAAGGTTGGGTGGGGAGTCACGGAGCATCATTTTTCTTTCGTGTCAGAGCTTGTGCAAAAAAAAAAGTGTTGATAGTGTTTGGGGGGAGTTAAACGTCACTCTATGCTGAGGAAAAATGGCTGAGGCAGAGTCATGAAGGGAACATAGTGAGAAGATACTAGAATTTAATGAGGCCCATGTTTCGTTAGCTTCCTTGGTACGGGCCTGTGCTTTTGCCCTCTCTCCGTGTGTTGTCTGTGTCTCTGCAGACAGTAATTTCCTGCATGGATCCCTGACCTTTCAATGTAGCCTGGGGGGAGCCATTTGATCATGACACACACAAACACACTCAAAAACACACCATTTCCTGTGATGTGGTAGCGCACTGGTCAGTTGCCTGGTTACCCCCCCCCCCCCAACACACACATGTAGGCATTTACAAATACAGCATACATATTTTATTTTTAGAGACAGGTACTGTTGTGACTTTTTCTCAAGACCAGAAGCCCAAGTTGACATTGCGACAGGTGAAAACACGGGTCGTAAACATGGCTAGTTTACCGACACTGTCATTTGCAATTATAGGGCACCGCAGTCTCGTGTGAATGCTGTGTGATATCACAAGATTTTACCACTTATGGGGACCTCCACTGCTGTTGTGCAATATATACACAACATAACTTCACACGGACAAATGGTGCACTGTTTTGTTTTCGGCTGCAATCACCGAAGTAGTCGAGGAAAGTGTTTGTTTTATCGGTTCCCAGTGGAGAAGGGAAGACGAGGCAAATGGGAGACGTGGTGTCGGTAAGTGTTAGCCTACACAGCTAGCCAGAGTAAGATTATAACATGTATAAAAAAAAGACAGTGATGAATATTTTTGAAAAATTCTAGATATCCAGATGTGGAGCATGGCGCCATTTATAACAGACATCGTTAAAGGGCATGTCTGACTGCTGGAGGGTCGTAGTAAAGATAACCTTAATCCCAGTTAGCGTGACTTCATTTGCTAACATGTTACTGCATATTATAAGTTTTTGTTGTGAAAGCACTTCAAAATGCTTTACAGTACACACATTAGACATATACTGAATAATAAACAATATGCAAATCATAAGTCGAAAGGAATAAGACAAAACTCAACGGAATGCAGGTTTGTGAAAAATATTGATGGAAATAAACTGTGTGGAACAATGAAGGGACGCAATCAGGGCCATTGGTCATCATCAATGGTGCCATATCAACCCAACACAATAGATGCATTTAGAATTAAATAGCTGGATCTGATGGAAAATCCAGTGGGAAGGGCAAGAGTGGAGCAATCCTTTCACAATCCCTTGCATAGGAAGATATTAACCGTGTAAACGACCAATCAGATTGTCCTTCACAGGCAGAACGTTCTGTGTATCCTCATCACTTGAAACTGGATGCAAAAGCATCACCGTGCTCCGAGGGACTTTTCTAGTGGTAAAGTATCTAAACAGTCCTTAAAAAATTTAGATACAGAGGAGACTAAAATATTAACGGAAACGTGTATAACACACGCGGCAGTAAAGAGCGCAGAACATACATGGTGCAAATCTACACATTTTTTTTGAATGTAATAATGTTGGTTCACTGCTGAAATAAAATTGCAGGGGACATTGGAATTGTGCCCATGTTTTGAGCAGTACCTACCAGTACCCATCAGAATAAACCCATTTATTGCAGAACCAGTCATGTAAACATAGCTAATGTCCCATATAAATAACAGAACACTCCCCACATGAAAATCTGATAAATCCCGTAAAACACAGAGCAGTCTCTTAACGGCTTGGGGTGTAAGTAAACGCACATGTTTTTTAACCCTATAACAGACTACGGTTACAGCGCGCACACAGTCAGATGTCAATGAGTGGACGTAACTTGAGCCAAACCATCAGGTAAGACTTGTGTTAATGCTTCCACTTCTGTCCAGTTTCCCTCTGGGGTCCACTTAACTCTGCCCCCTGTCAACTACTCCATCACTCGGCCTTGTGACCCGGATCTCATTATGACCCTGGGGGCGACTAGGTGCTGTTTATTGCGACCCACTTACAACACACGCCTCTCCCCGATAACGTCCATTAAGCTAAGTGGTAACCATCAATTATTCAGCAGTTTCTTATGTATAATTCAACAGACAAAGTACAGTATGTGTGTGTTTTGTTTATTTATTTATTTGGACTTGGGGAGAGGGGGTCCATAAGTACTGCAAGCCAGTTTGGCTTTAGCAACTTTGGAGCGGAACAATGAAACTGATGTCAAGCTGTAATAAGTAAGGAAGCAGTACGGCACAATGAAAGGGACAAATTACTTGAAGAGACATTAGGACAGAAATGAGGAGATGCAACAGAAAGAACGCTGCAACGCGGGTGAAGGAGAAAAAACAGTGTAGTGAAAGCAACTGCTACAAAATGCACAAAAACATGTTTAGAAATAAACAGCTAAATAGTTTTTCTTTTTTACTTTCACTTTTGATGCTCTGTGTGCTTCTTACCCTGTGTGCTGCTACATAATGCTGCTGGAACCTCAATTTCCCTGAGGGACTCTTCCTAAGAGATCAATAAAGCTCTGTCTATTCTAATCTAAACTAATGCAATGTTTGATTAAAAAACCCCTTACATGGAATTAACAGTTTGTTTGCCCAAACACATCGGTTTTTCCATTTACAATCAAAGCTTTTTATGGCACCGAAGTGCCACTGAGGTGTCAATACCTGTCAGTGCCACTAGGAGAACCTCAGCCTTACTGCCTCACATTTTATTCTATGTCAGACTACAACCTCCCCTTGAACCCACCAACTGAGTAGTGTAGCCATTGGCGCTCATCTCTCAATGAGGCCACGTGAGTTTGACTCTGAGGAACCATGTTATTGTTTTGTGTTGTTTACACACAGCAAACTAAGTGGAACAGTGCACAGACATCAAACCTCACATCTGCACACGCTTAAGGCTGCAGCCTCTATCCGACTCATTGCGGTGGTTAAGGCTCAAGACTCTTACTGCCAGAGATTGAATCTTCATGGAACCTTAATATTTTGTTTTGCTATGCTTGTTTTTGGAACACAATGTATGCCTCATGTTTTACCTAGTTGTCTTTTTTTAAAGGACTCTGTGTTGCAACAAATGTGCAAGAACCAACTTAGAGTAAGGTCTGGTTTGGGGTAGTGATGCACCGAGCCAAAGTTTTTCACTTCTGATCCGATCCCGATACCTGAATTTGGATTTCTGCTGATACCGATACTTTTCCGATCCGATACCAGAGCTCTGTTTGCTTTAATATTATTATCATCATTATTGTTGATTTTATATGAGGATTTTCTTAAAAAGGAGACCTGAAAGTTCAGCTACAATTTGCCAGAAGGTGCATCTAAGATGAAAGACTAGATTTGATGTTTTGGTGAAAGAATTAAGCACTTTTATTTTTTATAGCCTTATTTTTATAGAATTAAAAAGACAGTTCTCCCCCCCCGGCCTGTCTCTCTCTCCCTATTTCTTCCTCTCTTGATGTTTTCGTGCTGCACAAACTTCAAACTTTTTGGCAACATGAAGCCTTTCAATAGTAAAATAAACATATCATCGACGCTCACGTGCAGAATTTTATGGGAGACGTTTTCCCTTTTGCTGTCCTCCTCGGCTGCACGGTAAACTGGCATTTGACAGCCTCGGGACAGTAAAGTGGCTAACTTTTTAGCACCCATTTTCAGCAACAATTCAGTTAATTTTTTTGAAAATCCGTACTCGAACAGACAATTTGAACCAGAGAGCTGGGCAGAAATTTGCCGCTAACTGCAGCTTTGACACGGCGGAAAAGAGATCTCTCAAACAGCCCAGCTTCAAAACACACACCCCCATTCGGCAGAAAACAACCAGAGCGCAAACAACAGCAGTTGAGAGTATTCACAGTGGCTCTTCTCTGGTATCAGAAAATGTCGCGAGTTGGATCTGTATTTTCCGATAATTGAATTACGGCTGTATCCAAAGCTGACACTGTTCCAGGATCAGACTGGTCCCATCCTTAGTTTGTGGTATCTTTTCTTTCCAGTTTTATCTCTTGCACATGGAATATGTGGTTAGCTCCAAAATGGACAGTTCATCGTGTCGTTTGAAAAATACTGATTGAGCATAATCAGGAAAGAAAGACGGCGAATGCTACTGTATCCATACCCAACATCTAGCTCTCTGACAGTGTTGTTTCTATTCACATTATTCAAACTACATAATGAAGACATTAAGAGCAATGCCCATCTGACATTTGACTCCAATGACCTTGACAATCACACAAATGATTGACCTCTGGCTGACCTGCCAAGGCAATTCCTGAATCCACCTAAGTCTGTGCCTCATTTTGTCAAAATCAAGTTGAAAATAAAATTCCTTGACCTTCACCAAAATAAACTCTTTAAGGGCAATTTCAGTGGCAGAAGTGTAGAAGTCAACATGAGAACCTGTGAAGAATGACCCAACAAGCAGGCAGACATGACCTTGGCCCCAAAGACTGACCTTTGGTAAATTTGGTCTCACCTGGTTAATTCCACATCTCAACAACATGCCACATTTGGTGGAATTCAGAGTGTACTAATTATTAAACTAGAGGGCCAAGGGTCCTGTGGGTTACTGGCTCCATTAAAGTTCAAGGCAAAATGGCCACATTTGGCATAAAAATGGCTGCCATTTCCAAACAAATGAATCTACAAATATAATTTTTAGACGGGAACAATGTCAATGGTTTACAATGTGCCCTTGTTAAATAAAAAGAAAAGTTATAGGACAGTCTTTAGAAAAGTGGTCAAAATGGTTATTTTCGGCATAAAAATGTTTGCCATTTCCAAACGAATCTATGAATGCAATTTTTAGACGGGAACAATGTCAATGACCCATATTACCCTTGCCAAATTAGAAAAAAAGTTAAACAGTTTTTATAAACGGATGATGGCGATGACTACAACAGAGCCACACCATGGCGAAACTGATTTTAAAGTAATAGATACAACTACATCAATACACAGACCTCTGCATTTATCTCTACTATGAACAGTTGATCTTGTTTTGCTATTACTTGTGTCTTCCATCTCTCAGAAAAGTTCAAATGTTGGTGCAAAGCTTTTCCAAGTCTGGCCACTGGAACATTAACTTTGTGAGGTAAAAACAAACCTGAAATGTCCAACAGCGGTAGACGATATAAGGGATAAATGTACCCGTATCAAGTGTACGTTCGATTTGCATTTTCTTAATAATGGTATAGGACAGAAATGTTATGCTACACTCACAACAGTGAGCTTGTTTTTCTGAGTTTCTTCTACTGTGCACTTTATGATATCAAATGCAGTGCTGGCACCAGTGGAGAAAAAAAAAAGGCAGGTAGAGGCAGTGCCAACATGCTACAGCACAGTAGTAAAACCCTAAATAAGGTCCTGGTTTTTTATGAAATATTTGAAGCTATGTAACGCCACCTTTGGCTTATCCCAATTCATCATGGGAAATTAATGTTGAAATTAAACAAAGTATTGTAACAGACTGTAATGAACAGAACCACACTGAAATCGAATTATTCCACAAAATAGAGCATCATTCTTGAATCATATCGTAACCTATCTGTCTAAATACACAACATTTCAAAAGAGAGATCACCACACTCCAAATATACATAAAGTGACCTTTGAACCCAATGACCTTTGCTCAAATTATGACTTCTTTCTCCTGCACTTATACTGATAGTTCATAGACCTCGATTCCAATTCCATATATATTTTTTTAATCCAGCAATGGGAAAACTGAATTGAGAGAAAAATTAGGGCAGTGCATTAAACGTGAGCGGAGGCAGCCTTACAGCATCTCCCTGCCTCCTCCCCCTGCCGCGTAGGCGTGAGTCCTAGGGGAGCCGCCGATGTTAATACAGTTATTAAGCCTCTCCACTGAAGCCTGCTCCACCTCCCAAACCCTCAGCATCAAGGAGCTCTCTGTGCCTGCCAGGCAGCACGCTCACTCTCTTCACAATGAGATCAAACAATCCAAAGTAGGCCAGCTGAGGGGAAGCCGGTGATGGAGCTTCTCACTGAGCAGCCAGGGCAGGTGGGGTTAGGTGTGTCAATCCCGAGGTGCATCCCAGCAGGCTTTAGGGAAGACGGGGAAATAGACTTCAGCCTTGCCATGATTCCCCCTTTCCCTTCCTCCCGTCTTACAGTCAGGTGATCAAGATTCTCACAGTCTCTTCATGGTGTCTGGGATTAAACGCAGACGAAGGCTTTAGTGAGCACATGTGCAGGAGAGAATGTCTCCTCTCCCTAACGTGCAGGATGCTTGTAGCTGTGGAGGCTGATGATGACGGGATGAAATTCAGGAGAAATGCTGTAAGCCACACTTTTAGGTGCAGCCAGGAAAGCCCTCTGAGGGCACGAGGCACCGGGCCGGTCGGCCACTGCCGCAGGGGAACAGGCGTGTAGGCGCACGTCTAATCACTGCTTTACATCAAATCTGTGACCACACTGTGAGGATTAGCGTGGCCACACTTGCTGTTGGCCACAATGAGCAAAACTGTGCAGTGAGAAAGACGTGCATGACTGTACGCCAACTGTGATCCATGTGTCCATCCACCCGTAACGCGTCAACGGGTCCACTGCACCACGAGTTACAAAAACCCAGTGTTTTCTCACAATACCAAACAAACAACTCAAGCTTGTCAGTAATTTAATGGTTGCAACAAACCCTGAAGAAATACATTCAACTGGGTATATTTTTTAAATACCAATTTCTACCAACTTGGCACCAGTCAGTTTCTTTACAGAGAATTTTCATGCATAATGCATGAAAATATCACCAACAATATGTGTTGTCAACTCAAGTCTGGGAGTATGGGCTGGTGCCAAACACTGCTGCATCCACCACACTACAGAACCTCATGGAGTACTGGATGGCAACCACAGTCAGAGATGACAGGTCCATGCCCACCTTCCAAATATATAAGCAGTCAGATGCATTAATAACTCACTGTGTAATTTCAAACTTAGAGCTATAAGACAGCTATCCCATTCATACCAATATACTTCCTTCAAATACATTCTTTTGAAGGTGTGATTTCTCTCATTTACCCCATTTGTCCAAGAGGAGTATAGCACTAAGTTTCGATTGTGCACTACGGTGATTAACGTAACTAAAAAGACAATTTATCCTTAATTAATTCTGTAACTGAACAGTGATGCCCTTAAAAATAATTGTTGAAAATATTTGAAAAGTTGGCAGGGCTGGGGGACTAGTTTAAGGACATTTAAGGACACTGGAGACCATCCTGTCCTGTGCACCAACAGCTTTTCCTGTATATTTGTCTTGTGAATTGTTTTGTAATTTATGTTTGTAGCATGGCCCAAGCAGAGGGTCACCCCTTTGAGTCTGGTCTGCTTGAGGTTTCTTCCTCAGAGGGAGTTTTTGCTTACCACTGTTGCTCTGGGGGTTAGTAAGGTTAGACCTTACTTGTGTGAAGCGCCTTGAGGCAACTGTTGTGATTTGGCGCTATATAAATGAAAATAAATTGAAAATTGAAAAATTCAGAAAACTAACGACACTGCTAACTTGACTTGACTCAAGTGTCCAACCCAACAACCATGTACGATGGTTTTTCCTTTGGTCATCATACAAATGGAGCCCAACAAAGAGGTACAGACACATATTTCAATCAGGATCGCGAAATAAGGTAAATGAAAACTAGCAACTTGGTTAAGGACTGGACTGAGGGCTCTAGACAGTTAGCGTAAGGCTGGAACATTGCAGTGCAATAGAAGAAACCCAAATAGCATTAGCGCGTTGTTCTTAAGAAGTGCATGCTATACAGACTGCCAGTGACTGATGTCAAGACGTACAACATGATATCTCTTAAAATGGTGGAAAAGCAAAATCTTTGATATCCTCTCGCTCCACTCACGACATCATATGGTTCTCGCTTTTTGAGCACGTTTCATGCGCCCTTCGACTAGCTTCACAAAGTCAACACACATCTGTTTCAATGTTTACTGTTTGCATTGAACTCGTCAGCCACGAGTGCGTCTGCAGTCAACATGGACCACAACCTCCATAATCTCTATTATTCCAGGTTCTGGAAGCAGTGAATGAAGTCTAATCAACGTGGACCACTACCTTTACAATTTTCGTTCATGAAGTAATGCCACGGCGATGAGAAAATAGTACAAGAAGCCAATTAAGGGCAAGAATCACAGTGCAACCATACACCATGTTGAGTAGCAATTCTGCTGAGTTTCATAGGACAACAGAGTTAATACTCTGCATAGGCGCCACGCCAGCGACTGGTTGATGAAAACTAAAATGCATTATGGATAAGTACGCAACTGCCCATTTCATGTTTACTCTATTATCTGTCCATTTATAGCACAAACATTGGAAAGACAAAGGGGTATGCATTCCTCTATCAGGGTTCTTACCAGCGCAGTTGCGCATAGGATGCCACTATGCTGTGATTTGGGCCCCTATGCTGTGATTTAACCAGCATAAGGGGCTTTTCTGATGTCTCCCCCCCTTTCTTTTTAAAGGACATGTGGAACATTATTTAACATCTCAGTTAGCAACTCAAAATGCAGGAAATAGTGTTTCAAAGGGTTCCAAATTTTAAAACATTTGGGGGGGGTGGGTGGGGGTGCACCTGCTACATTCCTCCCTATGCTGTGAAAAAATCCTGGTGCGAACCCTGTCTTTACAGACTTGACGTTGCATCAGGAAGGGCGCCTGGTGTAAAAAGCTGTGCTCAATCCCAAAGCAGCTCTGAAAAACGAGGGAGCCGAAAAACAAACACCAATTTTGTCAAATTATAGCCCAAGTTTTGTTTACTGGTGTTTTAAAACATTTGCTTACCTGCACATTAAACGACTGTTAATGTGGTTTTAGTTACAAATGTGTCATTAGGCTGGTGTCACTGCATCATTACCGAGACCATAAAGTGGAGCTTTTGAGTTATTGTGTCACCAGATGAACGAATTTAGGAGTAAAGCATAGACAGGGATGGCAAAGAAGACAAACGCTGCGCTGTGCAAAATAGGACAGAGCTATAGGTCACTCTGTACCAAACTGAATTTGCCAACCGTGACCTGTTGGCAGCCACTAAATACAGGCCAAGTCTCAATCAGCTGCTCTGGAATCGACAATATTATCGGTCATCCAGCCAAGGCTCTCCCTCCCCTTTATCCGCTTTTCTTTTCCTTGTTATCCTTCCCATTCATTCTCCAATGCTTTTTCTTCACGAGCAGAAAGAGGCAAAAATCCAGAGAACTAAAATGACATTAAAAGCCCTGAAAGGCTCCACAGAGATTATGGTTTGCAAATGCCAGCTCTCCCATAGCTCCTCCAACCCCTCTGCTCCCCGTATCCCAGATCTTTCTGCTCCCCCCTCTCCCGCTCTCTCTCTCATTTTCTTTCAGCTGAAAGGTGTTGACAGCTCAGACACAATAATCCAGCTCCATTATGGCAGCGATATGCCTGCAGCAGCGGCATGCAAAGGCTTCCCACGTACAGAGCAAGGGCAGTGCTACAGTGCGACTATCAAACAGGTGGGTCAGCGGTTATTACAGGGAGTCATAGCGTGCAGCACGACAACTGCAGTTCAAACACCCGCTACCTTTTCTGTTGGTCAGCTCCTTGGACCGGAGCTGAACAGACGGGGAGGGAAAACCTGGCAGTCGTAGAGGTCTTCTCTATTTTGACTCCACAAAAAGGTGTTAACTATCCATGTGTGCACATAAAAATATAGCATTTCATTATGAACTGCAAAATAATATGTAATTTATCTAGATGCAAAGTTGCAGTAACATCAAATAGGCTGTGAGCCCTTGGCATGAAAAATGGGCAGAAATCAACTTTTGTGACCAAACCAAGCAGACTAATTTAACTTAAGATTTTCTACACTATTTCAACCCATAGAATCAGAATCTGGTTGTTGTCACGTCGTAATCTTTCACACTGTAGAGCTATATGGCATTTTGGGTTATGCATTCACGTGAACAGAGCATGTTAAAAGCAACAGAGCAACATGCTCTGTCGCCTCGCGCTTAGTTAGCTCTGCTTGGGTCAGCCTGGTGCAGGCTCAATGCACGCCGGGTACAAACTGGGGAAAGATCCCTCTGAAATATCAGAAATTGAGGTTGGAATGGGAGCTGTGTTTTCTCTGTGCAGTCTTGAGCTCGCCAAGCCGAGTGTGGGCGGGGCTGACGGGGCTGGAATTCAACAGAGCCCTGAAGAAAAACAACTTTGAAAATAACTTGGCCCGACTTTTGCCGAGCGTTGTGACATTCGGAAGTTATGTTTGCCTTCCCGTTTTTTTTTTTTTGCTGATGTGAAAAATGATCCAATGCGTTATTAAAAATTGTGATCCAATCTAAACCTTGAGTTTTGTGATTGCTACACTTTTAATAACTTCTACGAACAAACGCTCCCAGACGGACTAAAACACAGCAAAGACAAATACTCTTAAATAAGAGAATTAGGCTTCACTTCTTTTGCCATCTTGGCCCGGAACTGACAAATGCTTCATTTCATCCATCTATTCTACCCTCCTCCCCTTTTTGCCAGCTATTAAACTCCTTCCTAGGGTTACTGTGGAACAACACAATGCTCTCTGCCCGTGATCTAAGTGCTGCATGGCTGCACATTTTGCTGTCAGTGCACCCTTTTTTGCCTCATTCTGGAGGGCCAGCCAAGCCGACAGGGGTGCTGAAAAAGAAAATGCGCACAGCAGTGCATCCAACTTAAAAGAGCTAAACAGACTCCGCAGCAAATGGCTGTGCAGACTTCCTGAGAACAAGAGCTACTTAACACCTAACACCGCCACTTAATTATCGTTATCTACTAAGCAACCATCTCCTCTCTCTCTCTCTGATGTGCTTCACCAACAATGGCCCAGATCAGATATTAAAAGGTCACCCCAAAGGTTACACAATACATCTTTCAGAAACGACAGGGCTGGCGTGATATCAGAATACCTCAGTTTTAACACACAGTGGCTCCATTCATAAAGAACAGGATCCAATTGTTTCAGTCTCTTCTCATCACCCCTCTTAACCTCCACACGTCTGGAGCTGCTCAGCTACAGGGCATCTCTATGCTTGCACAATGCTAATATCACAAAGAGTTACACGGAACAAGCAGCTTGCAACACGAACTCGTCTGCCGTCTCCACTCGAACATTCGTCACCGTACGCGCCTCTCCCACCTCCTTGCCGCTCTCGGCAGCCCGTTTCATCGCTCGTCCCAGGTGAGCCTTTAAGAATCAAATGTCAGAAGCCGGGCTCCAGACACGTAATAAATATGAAATGATTTACGGAGGCTGTGGGAAAGAAGACAGTGGCATCCAGACAGAATGAGCTCGTCTGTCACGGCACTGAGCGAGTGTAGCTGGGCGGGGCCACGCTGACGTAAGAGAAGAAACACAATATGTATTCATATCTAAAGTTACATTTACAGGGTGGCCTCCATAAATCAAGGCACGCAGAACCAGTCTGTCCTCTTTGGCCTTTAAGGGCTTTTTAAACACACCAGCAACGGGTAGAATGAAAGAAAGACGAGTCAGGCTGCTGCTTAATAACCGCAATAAAAGCAACAGCATCAAGTCTAGAGTTGAAGCACAGATTAGAATCAATCAAATAAAATGCTTTAAGCAGAATTATTTTCCTTCATATGATTTGCTGCCACTAAATTTGATTTACTCTGAAATTATGAACATTTTGCACTAATTGGTGACTTTTTATTTTCTGTGGGAGCTTCCAATCAAGCCCTGTTTGTTTCAGACTTCTCAGTTTGATCTGAAGGATGTGAAACCTGCCCTGGATGACCACAGTCTGGACCAAACTTTGTTTTGTTTTTTTCTTTTTTGGATCCAACCAAAATAGGCGGTTCTGGTCCAGGTCAAACTGCACCATGTGCTGGTTCATTCACAGAGTTGATGCATTTTTGTGAATAACTTCTGGAGCAATTACAGGATGTTCCTGCAATGTTCATCTTTTTGTGAATTTGAACTCTTCTTTCATGCAGCACGTGAAATTGCTGCTGGTGGTAATGACACCATTAGAGCATTATTACAATGGCAACAAAATGAACCTGCATCTATGTATTAGAAGACAAGCGGCATTTGTGTACATGTGTGCAACTTCGATCACGGACAAACTGGGGAGAGTTGACATTTGCCGTTTGGCATGCTTATATATTTTGGGTCAAGGATGAACGCGGCGAAAACCGAAAGTTGATACAATTAACATTTTTTGGAGAAATTAGAGATATTATCCAACAATGGTGAGCAATCGACAATGTCACCATTAATCAATCCCTGGTAACAAGACAATCTCTGAACAAAGGAAATATCTCAACCTTGCCAGCTGTAAAACATGACAACTAAATGTGCCAAATAACATTTATTCACAAAATACTCATTTTAATTTGCTGCACTTTCAGTTAAAATCATGACAGGAACTTTGCATAATTTATTACCACCCTTGAAAAATGTCAGCTACCTATTTTATGAACACTACCCAATCTAGAGCCCAGGGATCCCCACGAGCAACTCTAGTTTATCTTCATTTAATGGCTCAGACTGCAATGACAATGTGCAAACAATGTAAACTTTCACGTGTGAATAAATGCTGACGAATTAAACAAAAATATGATATTCACAGCCACAATTATCAGACACATCTTAATTACGACACAGCCTTAAGAGGTCTAAGTCGACCTGTCAGATTAATTAAAGTATGACTGTGGGAGATTCAATGGTAATGGAATTACAACCAGAGCACAATTTGGCCATGTGTTATCCTACCATTAAAAATTAGTTGGGATTGTAATTCCGTCACCACAGAATCGACCTCGTTGCGGAGGGGAATTCAAATTCAGCGCTCTCTCTCTTCTCTGGGATCTTTTCTCCTCGTTTTAATTCAGTGAGAACAGACAGAAGCTGCAGACTAAAAGAGACAATGGAGACATATTGCGCGACTATGTCAGCGTGAAAAGCAGTGTTGGTGACTTAAGAGCAACAGAAACAAAGAGCGGCGTAGCTCTTCAGTTAGCGACACCGACTTAGGAGGCAGCAACACGATGCTATTTTTACCCCGACAGCAGGAGAGTTGCCAAGCTGCTGTATTTTTAGCGTTCTAACCTCTACCCCAGTGACTAAACAGCAGGGCATTCCACTGCCTGAGCAAACGCAACTTGAGGTGCACGGCGGTGTCGGCGCGATAAGACAGATGCTCTGCGGCAACAAGAGGATGAGGATGCTGGCAGAAGCAGCAGCAGAAGAGTTTGGAACCTGGAGGAAGCAACTGATGAAACAAAGCAACCTAAGGAGAAATCGCCCTACATATAAAACAGGTATCGCCGAAGGACGGTGAGGAAATATATAAAAAAAAAAAGAGGAAAAATTAGGGCAGGGATGCATAAACATTAATCATGACGCCGAGTTGCCCGGTTCTAACTTCCCACGTGGAGAAACGCCACCGTGAAGATGGGAAACTGGTTCAGCGAAGGAAGCGCGAGCGAGGAATTGGGAGGGGAAAGAGTGAAAGGAGGCACTTTGGGAATGAAAATGCCCCACAGATGAATCCTGGGGGTGATGAATGTCCCATGTTCAGTACTCAGATGAATTTATGTGCCTTCCATTATGAGAGGGTGGAGATGAAACATGGAGATAGGATGAGGCGGGGGCGGTGGGGGCTCCACATCAATGTGCTGGGGAGGTATCCATGCAGAGCCCATTTCCAACAAGCCATCTGTAGAGATAAGTAAAAAAGTGATTACAACAGGCCCGGCTCAATTTCTGACAGTTGCCGCTCGACTGCGCCTGTAGTGCCGAATTGATTTAAATGAAGAAGCTATGAATATTTTAGAGGGAAGAACACCTCCTTTTAACCCGAACTGCTTCGATCTCCCTCCCTACCACCCCTGTGTGTGTGTGTGTGTGTGTGTGTGTGTGTGTATATACAACACGACAAAAATGAGGGAGAACGTAATTATTGATGGTGAGATTACAGCCCTATTGTGGCGTCTGCAATCAGCTGCCTTCTTTAAACCCTGATGAATCAATGACACTGCCTGGACCCCCTCTGTCTGCTCTGCCGCCTTCATCAAAGCAAGCTTTGCTGTGCACACCAGCACTTGTTTGGGGATTTAGCATCAAAACCAAAGCGGCGGCGGCGTACAGTACGCTCCACCGGATGCCTCGGGCTCACGCTTTCCATGACGCGGCAGAGGTCTGACGGTGTGTTTCTGCAGAAAAGCAACAAAAACGGCATGAATAATCATGACGACTAACACACTATATCATCAGGAGAAAATTTAAAAGTTGTTTTACGTGCAGGTGCTCTGCCACTGTTGCGAGTTGAGAGGCCACACCCACTCATCCGTCACAGAGTGACATGAGAACACAAAAACATGTCACTGCCGCGCCGGTAATCTTGTGGAGTGATGAGTGAACCGCGGTGAGGGCATTCGGATTTAGCAAGCGATATAAAGGACGCGCTGCATTACCGAGCGCGACGACGGCTTTGAAGGTTGGTGGCAAGGTTCTGGAGGCGAGTGACGGCAGGTTGTGAAACGCTGCCCTGCGGCTTCTCCCAGAAGAGTGGTGGCGGCGGCGGCGGTGCCCTGAACTCTCTTCACCCCGGTGCCATTATAAACATACCTTAATAACAAAACGCATTATTGATGTTCACCTGAAGGTGAAAGCAGGCATGTTCCCGCGGATATACAGATCTCTCGCATGCACGCACGCACTCTGTGGCTTTCCATAAGATCCAGCACAGTATATCACTGCCAGTATTGGCTGAAAGGAGTGAGGCAGATGTGACGCTTTGCTGTTAGAACAGCGGGTTCTGCCTCTTTGTCAATCTATCCATCTTGCCAGCTCAATCAAGTTGGGATCAACAAAGCCCCAGAAGGCCAATCTGTCAGGCTATCTAAAAAACACCACAGTGCACGCAGAAAATACACCACTCAGGGACTTTTTATTCATAAAAGAGTCAAATAAAGCAGATTAGTCATATTAAAAGCCGAAATCTTCATTACTACATTCTGTCAGTCATCATCTGTAATTTTACTAACAATCAACTAGACCAAGACTTCAGCGGACTGATTTTAAAATAGCGTCTTAGCCAACAAATTGAGGAGGAGCATAGGAGGCCGTAGTGTCATCTGAACCCTCTGTGATATCGTAGGATTTGACCACTTACGGGGACCTCCATTTAATATATACACAGTATAACTTCACACAGATAAATGGTGTACTGTTTGGTTCTCGGCTGCAATTTTTTTCGGTTCTTGGTAGAGAAGAAAAGGCAAGGAGGTAGGAGACATCGTGTCAGTAAGTGTTAGCCTACACAGCTAACCAGAGTAGCTCCGTTCTCTCGCCTGCAAATCCACCTCAACACGTTTGTGCTCTGGATCATTAACAAACCACATGTCCACTTTCCACATTACATTGTGATGTGTTGAGCATCGCTGCACATTTAAATCACTGAGTGGTGAATCGTAATCAAAACGTGATGCTGGTGGAGATTCACACCTCCAGCTCATACAGAGCCAAAATGAAAGTTTTAAAACCAGTCTGAGTGAGCAATAAGTGCACCATCGTCTGCAGAGAGTCTTTTTTTTTCCTTTGCATTTTCACTGTAATTTGCCCAAAATTCCATTGAAAATGTTGTGGTTTGTACCCCGGAAGTAGAGGAATTACATTATAAGCGTCATATTTTACCAACTTTGTGCCCGCCCGCAAACGAGACTGCGCTGCCTTATTGGGAGCTAGTAAGGTGTCAAAGAACATTTCACAAGAGGTGAAGGTAGAATGTCTACAGCGGCTTTCAGTCAAACACGATCTCCCCCAGTCAAGTAATTTCCTTGCTTGTCCTACAGTTCTTCCATAAAACAGGCAAAATTTCTAATCTGTAATTCAGAAAAACAGCCACATTTGACACGGAAGGATGAAATCTTCTAAAAGTTCAAGTTTAGGTTTCACCAGAGTTTGAAATCCAGTTGCTGGATTGGGCGTGCTAACAGGCACGTATCAGAAATGTGGTGTTAACGAATAAACTCATGTACACCCAACTGCCAGGCTTTGCATCAGTCTACTGGACTGTAAGCCACAGCGAAAAATACACACAAAACATGTGGGGTTTTATGAGATAGGGTGTACACTGTGAAACTTGAGATACAGAGAGCAAACAAGAATGTGACCAGGTATGACATGAAGCTTGTTTCAGCATTTGAGTTCCATTCATTGCACCCGCTGCACCCAAGACTTGGGACCGTAGTGAAACCGCAGCTTTACATTCTTGCGTCATGTAGATGAAATGTTGCCAACATTCTTGCACGTGTAATCACAATGGCGAATATGGAGCTCAGCAAAGATTGTCCACTAAATCTATCCTGATCAAGTTAAGAAATAACTGACAAAAGAGAGCAAAAGAGATCTTTGGGGGATGAAAATTTACAGGGTGATTCCATAATTTTTTCCTCAGAATTGAGTGATTCCATATTTTTTTCCTCTGCTTGGTCTAAAAAAGTAACCGTTACTGACTGCCACAATCTTTTTTTCTTGATTTCGTATAGTGTTTCTTAAAGCCAGAAAGTTGCCATTTGAAATGACTTTAGTTTTGTGTCATGTCTGTGATCTGCTTTTTTTCTACAAAATTAAACAACTGAATGAACATCCTCCGAGGCCGGTGATTCCATAATTTTTGCCAGGGGTTGTATTAGCATTTATTCTTTTATGACTGAAGGTTATATTGTTTAGTGCTTTATTTCCTGCACTCAAAAACTTCACTACATATATTTTAGACAGAAATCCAATCCAATGAGTCAGTTTTTCTTGGTGTATCACTCAAACAGAAGACTCGTTGGATGAACTCAATTCAAATTTGTGCAGGAATTCCATCTAATAAATATATGTAGCCCCAACTCAAATACAGCACATCCATGCAAGATAATGTAACTTAACTTATTTGGCACTACATTTTTTTTTTTTTTTTTTTAGGATAGAAACCCAATGAGTCAGTTTTTTTAGTGTAACACTCAACCAGAAGACTCATTGGATGAACTCAATTCAATCATGTGCAGGATTTCCATCTAATAAATATATGCAGCCCCAACTCAAATAAAGCACATCCATCCAAGATAATGTAACTTAATTTATTTGGCACTACATATATTTATTAGATGGAAATCCTGCACAACTGAATTGTGTTCCTCTAATGCATCAGTTTTTTAAGTGTGCGAAAGTTCTATATAAATACTTATAATTACTATAATTAATGACAAACTTTTGAATTTTCGGTATATAAGTTGCAGGGCCTCCCAAACTTGTAACAAAAAATGTGACTAATACGCCGGAAATATATATACATAAATACTTTCAGATAAAGGATAACGTCAGGGTATATAAAATCAAGAGAGAATGAAGTGATATTTATAGATTGTTCACAAGTCAAGCAACACTTTTGGCGTGCCTCAAGTCCAAACATAAGTTTTTCCTGCTGTTGCCAAACAGCGCAAACAATTTTAAATTATCTTTGTCTGCCATCTGATACTTTGGCCTCTGAGAAAACCAAAGAGAAACCATGTGCATTTGTACTTCACTGACAAACTCAAACCCTCTTTCCTGCAATACCCCCCACCTCCCATAGCAGAAAACTGCTCCTGCCCTTACAGTCCGTTGCACTAAAAACATAAAATAGCATCTGTTACTTCTTGAGCTTCATCTCCTGGTGGGCTAAAAGAGTTCTACACTTAAACACACCACATGAGTCAGATTAAGCTGTCATTCAGTTTCCCCTCAGACACAACATTCGTGTCCAACAGCCCACTTGGCAGCGATGACTTTCAGGAAAAAAAAAAAAAAAAAACTCGTTAAAGCTCACCGTTCTTTAAAAATCCCAGATGACTGCTCTCGTTTGTACGGTTAAAAAAAAAAAAAAAAAATGCCTGTGAGCTGGTGAGGCCCTTGAAGCCAAGAACCGATCCCTCTTTTCTTTTTTAGTGTATGTGTGTGAGAGTCATGTGAAAAAGGTCATGCACATTCTTTCATGCATGAGGACAGAATTTCTCTAAGACTTCTGATGGGTTTATATATATATATATATATATATATATATATATATATATATATATATATATATAAAAATGCATTTGAGATTGAAGTGTGGAGAACTTTCCATAAAGGTGTTTGTGTTTGGTTTCTCTGCATAAAACCAGATTCTAAGTGGTTTCATGACTTCACCTGTAACTGGGTAAAACTGTGCCAACAACAGCAGGAAGGAAAACCGTCAACATACCCGACAGAAAAGGAAACATATGGAAAAAAGTAAAAATAAAAATAAAAAAAAAGTGTCCATATGATCTGGATTTGGGCCCAGCCACTTAGTGGGTCCATGAGAACATTTTAGTAGTAAAGATGTCAGCAAAAGCACTTATTGAGGTAGAGCTCAACTGAAAAGCCTATAATGAACAGTTATGTTGAATATCTTAAGGAAAAAGGGCAAGAAAAAGGAAACACTCTGGTTTAAAGGGAAAAAGTCAACCAGCATACTTTCTAGACCTACAGCGGGGCGATTAATGGAAATTTGACAATTACGACGCTGGCTTCCAACAACAACAAAATAATGTAATGCAGATAAAGTGGTTGATTTGTAGCATTCTGTTTTGTTTTGATGCTCTCCTTCCATTTGTGATAAATCCAAGCGACAACATCTGGTGTGTACATTGCCACCGCAAACAGCAGCCTAGGTTAGCGATTCCCTACTTGCTCCTGTAAGCTCTGCCGTGGCTAATCTTTTTGAGCATTTTATGACAAACATTTGAGATAACATGGTTTGCTGTGCAGTTAACTGTACTAACAGACCAGATTTAATTTGCATGTTAGCACCATTAGCATCCAGCAACAGCTTCGTGACGTTAGCTACACTGATGGTGCCACTTTTGCAAAAGCAATATGCTGGTCAGTTTTTCAAGTTCACACCCAAATCCCTCATTATGAAAACCGCCATCCAGCCTGCAAAAAATATGAGTTTCAAACCAAAGTTAGCCTGTTAGCTTTAGCTTGCTTGGTCACCAGAAGACTGAAGAGGGCTATGTTAGGGTTTAAATGCTCCTGATGGATTTGCCTACATACTTTTGTTTTTGCTCCCATTTTTCATGATCTGAACTCAAAGATCTAAAACATTTTGTACATACACAAAAGACCTATTTCTCTCAACTATTGTTCACAAATCTGTCAAAATCTGTGTTAGTGAGCACTTCTTTGCCAAGATGATCCATCCCACCTCACAGCTGTGGCATATCAAGATGCCGATTAGACAGCATGAATATTGCACACGTGTGCCTTAGGCTGGCCACAATAAAAGGCCACTTTAACATTTGTTTTTCGGCTCGATGATAGTGAAAAATTAAGTTATGTTTATTATAATCTTTATTTAACCCGGTTAGTCCCACTGAGATCAATATCTCAGTAACAAAGGAGACCTGGACAATTATAAAGTTTCCAATTAATCTAATCTGCATGTCTTTGAATAAAAAACAAACTGTTAAAATGCAAAGTTTAGCAAATGCAGTATGTTTAGAACGTCAACGTGACATCGTGTTAAAAAGCTGCAATGTCAACTTCAGCCAAAATAACCATGATTATGATTTTTGCTATAATGGGGCAGCCCCCATCTACAACCGTGAACAGAACATAGCAAGTAAAACATGGATTAATGTGTCAAGCTTGCCATTTTAAAAGGAAATATTTTTGGGATTGGTTTGTGCTGCCGACCTCAGCTGTGTTGTATTCCACAACACCCGTGGGGGTTGGGGGGGGGAAGTCACCGTTTAGTAAGATTTGATTTTCTAGAGTTTCCAAGCCACGTGACGACAATAACTGATGTGTCTTGGAACATGGCACCCGTTTGTGCACTAAATTTTTTATTACATTCAAGCCAAAGAGCAGATAGGTGACTACCCCCACCCGAACACACACACACACACACACACACAACCTGAACCTCAGCTATTGAGCAAAACAATGTGGAGTCGAGCAGGGATCAGAGGTCTTTTCCTGGGCCAAACCCCCACCAGTGCCCCCAGACAGGCTCACATGGTTTGAATCAGTGCAGCCACTAAGAACAGATAAACAGCATCAAGGTCCATCAGTGCTTACTATGAGAAAAATGGGATTTGTCCTTTTTGTCGCCTCAAGAACAAGTTGTGGGGAAAAAAAAATATCTGCACAAACAAAAGCATTCTGACTACTTTTGTTGTTGCCGTCTCCAAACATCAGAAATTCCTGTTTAAATTTCCCTTTGTCGTGCTTTTCTATAGTCTGGAGATGAGGAGGAAATTGGCCCTTAAGGGCCTGTGGAGATTCCTGTCTTTTATGCTCCTTCAGCTGTGAAGAAAAACACAGCTATGGCTTCTATAAAGGCCTGTTTGAGCTTTGTACCGCGCAGATCCTTTGAGGTAAAGAATGAGAAGAGCTTCAGTGATACATTGTGGCTGCAGTAAAACTCACTGCGGTATCTGTTCTGAAAAATAAAACACCAAACCACCCAAGACAGCGATAGCTACTTAACCGGAGATGAACTGGGCTCATGGTGAAGGCGCGTCTACAACAGGTCGCAACCTTGACACAATAAAAATGTGCACAAAACACAATTTCAACATAATAAACAGATCAGACAGGAATAACAGTTTTGTTGAACAAACTAATCAGTCATCTGTATCTCGTGCTCACACGGCAGACGTGCAGTATCTGTGCGCTTCTCCAGTTTGCACCTGAATATTGTTGGATGCACCAATGATGCGTTGGTGATGACAGACATCATTCTGGCCACAAAGTTGTGTTAACAGCAAGTGTACGTTGTCTATCGGTGCACGAGTGCTGAACGCGGCGATTCACTATTGACAGGGAGAGCGCACATTTTGCATTGAAGTTTCTCTGCTTTAAAAAAATAAAATAAAATAAAAATCACACACCCCCCCGTGCTTTGTTTCATTAATGTTGCCACGACAGCGGCTGTGACGATTCGTCCCAAAGACATTAAATCAGTCACGCCACTCAGGAATGATGGGCATGCAAGTGCATGAAAAAAACGATGCCATTAAAATAAATGAGTAAACACACAAAGTTAAGAATACCTTACATCGTGATGTGTCAAGCATCGCTGCGCATTTAAATCACTGAATCGTAACCGAAACATGAAGCTGGTGTAGATTCACACCTCCAGCTCCTACAGAGCCAAAATGAACCATTTTTAAAACCAGTCTGAGTGAGCGACAAGCGCAGCATCGTCTGCAAAGAGTAGGTCTCTGATCAAAACCAGTACAGACACACTTAAAAGTAATAATCCACTGCAAAGACAGCACGGTAAAAATCATCTTATAACTGTAGCGGTCCAAGTGTATTAACAGAAACTTTAATATTCTAATATGTAACTTGTTTTTGTAAAACAAAACATTACATATTAAGTAATCTGCTTCAACCCATTCAAGTATGGACATCACATTCTGGTTACGCTTCCAGCATCTCCGGGCTGTGCGGGATATCCGGTCAACTCGACACTCTGGGTGACTCGATGCAGCGGCACAGTAAGCCGGATAAGTAAAGTTAAACCGGGATAACCTGCCAATGTCTTATAAAGCTTTCCAAGCATTGTTAAGTTTAGAATGTAAGACAAGGAATTTATGGAATATAAAATAAACCAAACCGTTATACAATCACAGACGCAGCATATAATCAAGATTTTTTTTAAAAATACTGCGATACGCAACTGTCATGTGGAATTTTGATTTTATTACAGGACGGCAATTAAATTTTAGGGTTGTTTTTCTTTACAGCCCTTGGAATTGATTTCTACTCAAGTCCATCAGGTATCAAGCTGACCAGCTTCCTGTAGGAGGTCCAATATGGTTCTGGAGCTCTAATATGGATCTGGCACTTCTGCTTCCTGGTATATTTACTGCCGGGAATTGAGAAGCAGTTCCAAATATTTCAAGCCATCTGATTAGTATACCTCAGACATTAACACTTCCTCTCATCAATGCTGACATGTTATTCTGACACTTCCGCAAAAACGTATGACACAATGTCATGCCTGGCACTATGACATCAAACTCTACGCCTGGCAACAAGGAAAACAGCTGCATTGATGTTGAAAACCTGCGTCAACCTACATTTATTTCCACACAGAAAACTGATCAGAAATCGCTAAAGAATGGCATCAATAGATAAAAGCCCATCGATTCCCATTCCTAGGTATATGACAAGTGGATTATTGTTCCGGCACTGCTGCTCATACAAGTCAAGCACCCCCTAAACCATGTTGGTGTCAGATCGGAGACACAAAGGTCCAACATTTACTGATGGACACTTTGCATACAAACTGTAAAAAAGCACCTTTGACAAGTCAACACAGCAAATTCTATTTTTCCACATGAATGCATTTAAGGAACACAGGGACTGAGCGGGAACGCCAAACAGACTAGGCTTCTCTGGAACTCGTGGACCAGAGGAACAGAGGGACGCCACCAGCAGCAAAGTTTGATGTGATTAACGTGGGCAAAAACCTCGCTTGAAGTAAGTGTGTATTTTTGGGCAAGCGAAGGATTGTATAACGGTGACCTGGATCAGCGCGTCTCGCCGAGATTTCTCAGAGAAATAACACAACCACAGCCCGTGAAGAGGAGAGGCAGAACTGCAAGAGCCGGAAAATGGGTCAAGTCCACTTAATGCAGTCATCAGGCCGGATGACGGTGAGATCAAAGCAAGAGAAGCAGAATAAAGGCCTCGTGGGTCAAATCTGGCAAGAAGGCAAAACCACACAAATGGCACTGTGAGTGAGACATTGGTTTTGGATGAGGGCACCTACAATGGTTGGATCCGTTCCAGTGCTGGTTCCTGATGGAGGTGGTGTATGGATGGGGCGCTCCGGGAACCAGTCCTTTCTCTGGGATCAAACATCCTCTGCTCTGGTTGTAGTAATCCATCATTAAAAACGGGTTCGGGCTGGGATTCAGTCCCACAACATCCACACTCTCATACATCATATGAAGCAGGGCGAAAGCAGGAGATTAATACTTAAAATCAGAATAATAAAAATACAGAAAAAAAAACAAAAAGTTTTTTCAGCTCGCCACCAGTCCGGTGGAGAGAAAACTGCATTAAATTTTAAATGACAAATCCAAACAGGGAGGGATTCGAACATTTGGCATCTTCTCTTTTTTTTTTTCCTGTGCTGGAGAATTTGTGCGTCCCCCCCACCCCCACCACCCCCCACCCCCCAAAAAATTAAGACTCAATCGGCTGCGCTCAATTCGGAACCATCAGATCTAAAAAACTGCATGATGTCCAGTGCAAGAAACACGAGCCGGATAACTTAGAACCGGTCCGGTCGGCCTGACAGAGCGCAGCATCCGAGCCGAGGATCCACAAATACAAAGGAGGGGAGAAGAAAAAAAATTAATTCCAAACCTCCACAAAAAAGCACTAATTTCCTAAATCCGCGTCGTTATTAGAGAAGGGGGGGGGGGGGGGGGGGGGAGATTTATGAGAGGAATTCTCGTCAACTTGTCCCGTTTGCAGCCGCCGTAGGTGGACTCCTGCCAGCCCGTAAATGAAGCGCGCTGCCGCGGTCACAGTCCGAAGTCCGGCTCCGCAAAAAACAAACAAAAAACCCTCAGCAGCGGCTGGTTTGTGTTCACAAACACAGACGGACATAGAGAGGAAAAGCCTAAATTATTCCCCGTGCTCTATCATGCTCTGCAGAAATGTGACAAGGCGTAGCAGCTGAGGGCTTTGGCTCCGCCTCCACTCCTCGGTCTCCCTTTCAGACGTGGCTCCGCCCACTTTTAACCCCTTCAGGGACATCACGGAACTCCCAGCTTTTGAGCTCTTGTGTGTAAGTGAGTAGGAAAGGAGAAAGGGAATAACGTGGGGGGGTGTAGAGTCCGCCACTTTCTCTTTTAAAATTTAATGCGGCGGCTTTAAATAGAAAATGATTCTGCAGGACAAGATTAAGTTAAGAGACTTTCATATCTGAACATATAATTAAGTGCTGCACCAGTATCTTTATCTCCACACCCCCCAACTCCCCCACACACAGAAATACTTTTTCATCTATTGGGGCTCCTCTTTCCAACTAATTTGACCCCCCCCCCCCCATCACTCCCTTCCCCAGATTTTTTTTTCTCCCCCAGCCTCTGTCTCTCTAATTTGCCTAATACTATGCGGATGAACTTTTCCTGAACCCAGTGAAGTAGGCAGCCTCACCTCCTGGTGACCCACAGACTGACTCGAATTCGCCTTTCTGACTCGCTCTCATCCCACATTATTCAACTTTTCCCACCTCGGACAGCCAATGTAACACCATTACACTTTTCCTCGAGTGCCGCCTCCTCGCTGGATACCTCAATACAGGCGCGGCACGCCACAAAATCACAAAAGTGGCAAAGTCACCAAGTTGTGACAGGAACTTAAAAAGGGGGTCGTGTTAGCGTGACCCAAGGAATACTAAGAGTCGCGTCATTTCGGTTCACGCAGACAGACGATCATCCAGCCTCCTCTTTTCTAACTCTGCTCTCTGAAGACGGTCTGGACGGACTCGCGTTTATTGATTGTGAAGTGGCGAGAGAGACAGCGGTTTCTTAAGCTGCGCGTCAGTCCTGATTAGCTGAGAGCCCGCGCGTCATCACCCACACAGATTTGTCGCACAAGCACTGCGATATCGGAGGAGAAATTTACATTTAGGCTCCATCTCCAAGCATAGCTGTGGGAAGCGGGGGTGCTGGGGGTGCTACAGCACCACTGCCAGATGACAAAAATAATAATAAAATCAACTAGCGCGTTGCCCGTGGGGATCCATGGGCTCTAGATTGGGTAATGTTTATAAAACAGGTAGCTGACACTTTTCAAGGGTGGTAATAAATTATGCAAAGTTTCTATAATGATGTTAAGTGAAAGTGCAGGAAATTAAAATGAGAAAATTTTGTGAATAATTGGATTTATTATTTGGCAAATGTAGTTGATGTCATGTTTTACAACTGGCAAGCTTGAGATATTTCCTTTGTTCATTGTGTGGTTATCAGGGACTGTGTAATGGTGATATCAATGTCCATTGTTCACTGTTGTTACCTAATAATACCCTAAATTCTATAAAATATTAGTCCTATCAACTTTCCATTTTCGCAGCGTTCATCCTTGACCCAAAAGACATAAGCATATCAAATGGTAAATAGCTCTCCCCAGTTTCTCTGTGATCAAAGATTACACACATGCACACACGTACAAAGAGGCCACTTGGCTTTTAATATATAGATGATTTACCGCCCCGTGCTGGAATGGCGTGCAAATCCAGAATTATCAACATCCATTGTTCACTGTTGTTACCTAATATCCCCAATTTCTCAAAAAAATACTAGTCCTACCAACTTTCCATTTTTGCGTTGTTCATCCATGATCCAAAATACATAAGCTACCAAACGACAAACATCAGTTCTCAAGTTTCTTCATGATCAAAGTCATACACACGCATGCACGTACACCAAGGCCACTGGCTTTTAATAAGCATATTAAACATACATTTAAAACCTGTTATTTACACAAAAATGCAATGTTTAATGATGTTTTTGAGAATAATAAGTAATTCTGAATAAGTTTTCTATGAGATGAAATTGAGTAAAGTTTGCGCTGTGTAAATACTGTGTGTAGCTTTTTTGGACGTGTTCTTGTTGGCTTAGTGGGACATCCTACAATATTCCACACAATCTGAATGCTTACAGCTTTTATTGAAGCTTTTGTGCAGTAACAACTGAATCACAGTCTCTGCAGCACCTTCTGATGGTCACAGCTGAAAAGCATGTCTGTCATCTTCTTTTTGTCTTTCGGCTGTTCCCGTTAGGGGTCGCCACAGCAGATCAATCGTTTCCATCTCACCCTGTCCTCTGTATCTTCCTCTGTCACACCAACCACGTGCATGTCCTCTCTCAGCACATCCATGAACCTCCTCTTTGGTCTCCCTCTTCTCCTCCTGCCTGGTGGCTCCATCCTCAGCATCCTTCTCCCTATATACCCTGGGTCCCTCCTCTGCACATGTCCAAACCATCTCAATCTCGCCTCTCTGACTTTGTCTCCAAACCGTCCCACCTGAGCTGTCCATCTGATATGTTCATTCCTAATCTTGTCCATTCTTGTCACTCCCAAAGAGAATCTCAACATCTTCAGCTCTGCCACCTCCAGCTCTGCCTCCTGTGTTTTTGTTAGTGCCACTGTCTGTAAACCATACAACATAGCTGGTCTCACTACTGTCTTGTAAACTTTCCCCTTCACTCTTGCTGATATTCTTCGGTCACAAATCACTCCTGCCACCTTTCTCCACCCACTCCACCCTGCCTGCACTCTCTTCTTCACCTCTCTACCACACTCTCCATTACTTTGAACAGTTGACCCCAAATATTTAAACTCATCTACTTTCACCACTTCTACTCCTTGTAACTGCACTATTCCACTGGGCTCCCTCTCGTTCACACACATGTACTCAGTCTTGCTTCTACTGACTTTCATTCCCCTTCTCTCCAAAGCATATCTCCACTTCTCCAGACTAGACTCAACTTGCTCTCTACTCTCACTACAGATCACAATGTCATCTGCAAACATCATAGTCCATGGGGACTCCTGTCTGATCTCATCTGTCAACCTGTCCCTCACCACTGCAAACAAGAAAGGACTCAGAGCTGATCCTTGGTGTAATCCCACCTCCACCTTGAATGAGTCTGTCATTCCGACTGCGCATCTCACCGCTGTCACACTATTCTTGTACATGTCCTGCACTACCCTAACATACTTCTCTGCCACTCCAGACTTCCTCATACAATGCCACAACTCTTCTCTTGGCACCCTATCATAAGCTTTTTCTAAGTCCACAAACACACAATGTAACTCTTTCTGTCCTTCTCTGTACTTTTCCAACAGTATTCTCAGAGCAAACATTGCATCTGTAGTGCTCTTTCTCGGCATGAAACCATATTGCTGCTCACAGATCTTCACCTGTTTTCTAAGCCTAGCTTCTACTACTTTTTCCCATAACTTCATGCTGTGGCTGATCAGCTTTATGCCTCTGTAGTTACTGCAGCTCTGCACATCACCCTTGTTCTTGAAAATAGGAACCAGCACACTTCGTCTCCACTCCTCAGGCATCCTCTCACTTTCCAAGATTTTATTAAACAATCTGGTTAGAAACTCTACTGCCATCTCTCCTAGACATTTCCATGCCTCCACTGGAATGTCATCTGGACAAACTGCCTTTCCACTCTTCATCCTCTTCATAGCAGCCCTCACTTCTTCCTTGCTAATCTCTTTTACTTCCTGATTTACTCTCGCCACATCATCCAGCCTTTTCTCTCGCTCATTTTCTTTATTGATCAACTCTTCAAAATATTCCCTCCACCTTCTCAGCACACACTCCTCACTTGTCAGCACATTACCATGTGCATCTTTTACCACCCTAACCTGCTGCACATCCTTTCCAGCTCTGTCCCTTTGTCTGGCCAATCGGTACAAGTCCTTTTCTCCTTCCTTACTATTCAACTTCTTGTACAGCTCGCAATATGCCTTTTCCTTTGCTTTTGCCACTTCTCTTCTCGCCTTACGCCGCATCTCCTTGTACTCCTGTCTACTTTCTTCATCTCTCCGACTATCCCAAAACTTTTTTGCCAACCTCTTTCTCCTTATGCTTTCCTGGACCTCTTTATCCCACCACCAAGTCTCCTTGTCTTCCTTCCACTGTCCAGATGTCATACCCAGTACTGCCCTAGCTGTCTCCCTCACCACATCTGCAGTACTTTTCCAGTTGTCCAAAATTGCTTCCCCTCCAACTAGTGCTTCTCTCACCTGCTTGCTAAATTTCACACAACAGTCTTCCTCCTTCAGCTTCCACCATCTGATCCTTTGTTGAGCTCTCTCTCACTCTCTTCTTCTTCTTTACCTCTAAAGTCATCCTACAAACAACCATCCTATGCTGTCTAGTGACACTCTCTCCTGCTACCACCTTACAGTCTGTGATTTCTTTTAGCTTGCATCTCCTATAAGAATGTAGTCCACCTGTGTGCACCTTCCTCCACTCTTATATGTTACCCTGTGCTCCTCCCTTTTCTTAAAGTAGGTATTCACCACAGCCATTTCCATCCTTTTTGCAAAATCAACTACCATCTGTCCTTCCCCATTCCTATCCTTGATACCATATCTACCCATTACTTCCTCATCACCTCTGTTCCCTTCACCAACATGCCCATTGAAGTCTGCTCCTATCACCACTCTTTCATGCTTGAGCACACTCTCCACCACCTCATCTAATACACTCCAGAAATCTTCTTTCTCCTTCATCTCACAACCTACCTGTGGGGCATATGCACTGATGATATTCATCATCACCCCTTCAATTTCCAACTTCACACTCATCACCCTGTCAGACACTCGCTTAACCTCCAACACACTTTTAACATACTCTTCCTTTAAAATGACCCCAACACCATTTCTCTTCCTGTCCTCACCATGGTACAACAACTTGTACCCACCGCCGATACTCCTGCTCTTACTTCCCTTCCACTTGGTCTCTTGCACACACAATATGTCTACCTTTCTCCTCTCCATATCAGCCAGCTCTCTCCCTTTACCAGTCATACTACCAACATTCAAAGTCCCCACTCTCATTTCCACCCTTCTAGTTTTCCTCTTCTCCCACTGTTCGTGGCAACGTTTTCCTCCTCTTCTCATCCATTTGCTATATTCAACTTCTGTAGAGGAAATTTTTCAGACTGTGAGAGAGGCTAATTCTCAGTCACCTTCTACATTGTTGTTGTAGGTGATTTTGGCGTGAGGGGAAATTTTACTTCTGGTTCGCTGACTTTGCGTTTCAAAGCCGACTTATTTTACCTCTTTGAATCAGAAAGCTCAAGCCTCTTTCAGTGGCTGCAAAAGCGATGATTTCTAAAAGCAATAAACTCTCTATAAAGTTTGTCCAATTATTTATGGCCTCTGAAAATAGAGGGACTGTATATAAAAATAGGCAGAATTCCTAAACGGTTAATGCGATATAGTTGAAAAACCCTGTGAATTTAAGATGAATGTTTACCCTGCAAGCACACTATGCAAATTGTGCCACTGTCCAAATACTTATGGACCTGGCTATAAATCCAGCTTCACTCTGCTTAGAGTTGGAGAATCTCTCTATGATCTCCCCACCCCAAAAAAAGAAACTGTGGATGGAGTCCAGATGTGGATGTGTTACATATGTCACAAAACGAGCCCGTCTAAAACGAGCCCTTTTAGGCCTCAATTATTGGTTGTACCAATGGCGTTTCTACATACACACCCACACGCAGACATGCACACACACATGTACACAGAATGGCGGCACTTTCTAGATGTTTAAACAAACTGTATCGACCTGCAAAAAGTATCATATGACCCCTTTAACATTTTTTCTCACAGCCTAGTTCCAGGCAACATGGATAAAAACCAAGACGTTTTGGGGTTGAATGACCTTACTCCACCTTTACTCTGCAGCATTCCATGCAGCATTGTTTAAACCTAACTGAACATGCAGCTGTCATCCACGTGGTTTGAGCCCAGGCCAAGTCTATCATAGCATGAAGACAAAGCATTCCGGGCATGAGCACTTTCCTTTCCAAAGTTCGCTGATGTGTTTATCAACGGCAGAAGACTATAACTCCATTAAAATCAAGGACATCACGAACAAAAAGCAACTCCCAATAAATGCAAACACATCAGCAATTGAGGAGGTTCTGAAAGACTGTCACTGTCATTGTTATTGTGTTGGTGCACATCTGACATAGAGTTGTGCTGCAATCCACTTACTATGAGAACCTTGATCCTTGACACAGATAAATGCTATGCAACGGTCAAGTCTGTAATGCCCAAAGTTATCCAAGAAAATCCAACTGATGCCACAACAACGTGACTTGGCATGCAGCAAATTAAACATAATGCACCATCCATATCAAGAGGGCAGCGTGGTGGTTTAGCGGTTGGCACTGTTGCCTCACAGTTAGGAGGTTTGCATCGGTGGACACGGTCAAGCACAGGATTCCCTGAACAATGCTGATGCCTTCCTACACCTGAGCCATAATCCACAGCTGGGGGATGATCAACAAGGTTTTTGAGTGGGATTATCTGCACGAAGCCTGGTAGGAGGGTTTGACCTCTTCTGCCCCCACTGACTGTGACACTTATTTAATGCAGGCCCCACTCTGTTTACTGTGGCTGATAAGAGCCCAGCGTGCAGGCCTTTGCCAGGGCGACCCCTCGCCTACACTGATAGCGCAGTCACACATTCTTTGACAGGATTAGCCCGATGAGTAATGGCTGTCAGAACATGCTAATTTCCAGGCTCTGTTTTCTTCTCCTTGGGTAAATGCCCTGCGATTGCATTGTAGGGTTAAGAGATAATGGATTACTGATCATTGCACATTACGGAGGGGAGAGTAAACAAAAGATTAGCCTTGGAATACAAAAAACTGTCAAACTCAAAGGATCCCTAAAAAACAAAACAAAACAAAACACAGCCTCACAAATGGCTGCAGAATCTTACAAAACATTGTGAACATACACAGGAGCATAAGATTTAATATACGATATCGTTGATAGCAGGTGTATATACTAGGACTAGTTAACCAAAAATGTATCCAAACCAAGTTAAAATGTCTCAGCAATTAAATCTAGCTCATGTCAGGCTTTCAGACATCATTGTCTCACATCTACAGATTTTGATGAAACTCAGACAATGCCTCCCAGAATATATTTTCACCGTGGACATCTTTTCTCACAAAATGTTCCCTCGCCAAATGCACAAAATAAGGTGTTTTTGAAATGTTTACAAATCCGAGCAACGCCTGTTGCACAATTTTGCATGTATGTGATGGCTGAGTTGCTGAAGCGATTTCAAGTGAAGGCAGAAATACTGTAGGTCATGAAAAAAATGGCATAAAACATTGCGATTCTTTAATGCAAACCATGTTGTGGGGTTTTTTTTTGTGATGGATGGACTGTGCCTCATGAACTCATCCACTGCAGCGAATGAAATGATGTAAACCAGGGTTGCTTGATTTGGGGAATGCAGCCCATGCTTGGCCCATGCTTGGCCTATACTTGCCCAATGCTTGGTCCATGTGTAGCCCATGCTTGGCCCATGCTTGCCCAATGCTTGGCTCATGCTTGCCCAATGCTTGGTCCATGTCTGGCCGATGCTTGGCCCATGCTTGCTCCAATGCTTTGCCCATGCTTGCCCAATGCTTGGTCCATGTCTGGCCCACGGTTGGCCCAATGTCTGGCCCACGGTTGGCCCAATGTCTGGCCCATGCTTGCCCAGTGCTTGGCCCATGCTTGCCCAGTGCCTGGCCCATGCTTGCCCAGTGCCTGGCCCATGCTTGCCCAGTGCCTGGCCCATGCTTGCCCAGTGCCTGGCCCATGCTTGCCCAATGCCTGGCCCATGCTTGCCCAATGCCTGGCCCATGCTTGCCCAATGCCTGGCCCATGCTTGCCCAATGCCTGGCCCATGCTCCCCTTTGTTTTTTCCTGATTTGGCAGGGGTGTCTGGAGTCAAATTTTAAATAAAAACAGGGTTGCACATATAACCGTGGATCTGCTAGTCTATCTCTTGGTTCTACTGCAATGCCCATTTGTCTAGTTTAGAAAAGCCATCTGTTTTCAAGGGTGGGACATAACAGTCTGTCCTCACAGAAAAGGTCAAGTTACAGAAGGATAGTGATAAGTCAAGTCGGCAGTGTGCCACCAAGTGGTTAATGTTAATGTACTTGCTTCCAAAACAGAATGTTCCCGCTTCAAGAGCACCCATGCTCATTCTTCCATGTAATGTGGAGTTGCACCAGAAAGGGCATTATTTGTAAAACTTGTGCCAAATCAACATGGAGTTCCATACCAAATCTGCTGCGGTGACCGCAAAGCAATTATAGTGATAATCAAGTTCAGTATTCTTCTCATCATTGTGATCCATTTTACATTGTTGATGACATCTCGTGCCCATCTGTGAAAGGAATAGTGTAAAAGTTCAACAGGGGTTTGCAAAGTGAAAAAGGTGCAAACCATCAATCAATCAATCAATCAATCAATTTTTTTATATAGCGCCAAATCACAACAAACAGTTGCCCCAAGGCGCTTTATATTGTAAGGCAAGGCCATACAATAATTATGTAAAACCCCAACGGTCAAAACGACCCCCTGTGAGCAAGCACTTGGCTACAGTGGGAAGGAAAAACTCCCTTTTAACAGGAAGAAACCTCCAGCAGAACCAGGCTCAGGGAGGGGCAGTCTTCTGCTGGGACTGGTTGGGGCTGAGGGAGAGAACCAGGAAAAAGACATGCTGTGGAGGGGAGCAGAGATCGATCACTAATGATTAAATGCAGAGTGGTGCATACAGAGCAAAAAGAGAAAGAAACAGTGCATCATGGGAACCCCCCAGCAGTCTACGTCTATAGCAGCATAACTAAGGGATGGTTCAGGGTCACCTGATCCAGCCCTAACTATAAGCTTTAGCAAAAAGGAAGTTTTAAGCCTAATCTTAAAAGTAGAGAGGGTGTCTGTCTCCCTGATCTGAATTGGGAGCTGGTTCCACAGGAGAGGAGCCTGAAAGCTGAAGGCTCTGCCTCCCATTCTACTCTTACAAACCCTAGGAACTACAAGTAAGCCTGCAGTCTGAGAGCGAAGCGCTCTATTGGGGTGATATGGTACTACGAGGTCCCTAAGATAAGATGGGACCTGATTATTCAAAACCTTATAAGTAAGAAGAAGAATTTTAAATTCTATTCTAGAATTAACAGGAAGCCAATGAAGAGAGGCCAATATGGGTGAGATATGCTCTCTCTCCTTCTAGTCCCCGTCAGTACTCTAGCTGCAGCATTTTGAATTAACTGAAGGCTTTTTAGGGAACTTTTAGGACAACCTGATAATAATGAATTACAATAGTCCAGCCTAGAGGAAATAAATGCATGAATTAGTTTTTCAGCATCACTCTGAGACAAGACCTTTCTGATTTTAGAGATATTGCGTAAATGCAAAAAAGCAGTCCTACATATTTGTTTAATATGCGCTTTGAATGACATATCCTGATAAAAATGACTCCAAGATTTCTCACAGTATTACTAGAGGTCAGGGTAATGCCATCCAGAGTAAGGATCTGGTTAGACACCATGTTTCTAAGATTTGTGGGGCCAAGTACAATAACTTCAGTTTTATCTGAGTTTAAAAGCAGGAAATTAGAGGTCATCCATGTCTTTATGTCTGTAAGACAATCCTGCAGTTTAGCTAATTGGTGTGTGTCCTCTGGCTTCATGGATAGATAAAGCTGGGTATCATCTGCGTAACAATGAAAATTTAAGCAATACCGTCTAATAATACTGCCTAAGGGAAGCATGTATAAAGTGAATAAAATTGGTCCTAGCACAGAACCTTGTGGAACTCCATAATTAACTTTAGTCTGTGAAGAAGATTCCCCATTTACATGAACAAATTGTAATCTATTAGACAAATATGATTCAAACCACCGCAGCGCAGTGCCTTTAATACCTATGGCATGCTCTAATCTCTGTAATAAAATTTTATGGTCAACAGTATCAAAAGCAGCACTGAGGTCTAACAGAACAAGCACAGAGATGAGTCCACTGTCCGAGGCCATAAGAAGATCATTTGTAACCCTCACTAATGCTGTTTCTGTACTATGATGAATTCTAAAACCTGACTGAAACTCTTCAAATAGACCATTCCTCTGCAGATGATTAGTTAGCTGTTTTACAACTACCCTTTCAAGAATTTTTGAGAGAAAAGGAAGGTTGGAGATTGGTCTATAATTAGCTAAGATAGCTGGGTCAAGTGATGGCTTTTTAAGTAATGGTTTAATTACTGCCACCTTAAAAGCCTGTGGTACATAGCCAACTAACAAAGATAGATTGATCATATTTAAGATCGAAGCATTAAATAATGGTAGGGCTTCCTTGAGCAGCCTGGTAGGAATGGGGTCTAATAAACATGTTGATGGTTTGGATGAAGTAACTAATGAGAATAACTCAGACAGAACAATCGGAGAGAAAGAGTCTAACCAAATACCGGCATCACTGAAAGCAGCCAAAGATAACGATACGTCTTTGGGATGGTTATGAGTAATTTTTTCTCTAGTAGTTAAAATTTTGTTAGCAAAGAAAGTCATGAAGTCATTACTAGTTAAAGTTAATGGAATACTCAGCTCAATAGAGCTCTGACTCTTTGTCAGCCTGGCTACAGTGCTGAAAAGAAACCTGGGGTTGTTCTTATTTTCTTCAATTAGTGATGAGTAGAAAGATGTCCTAGCTTTACGGAGGGCTTTTTTATAGAGCAACAGACTCTTTTTCCAGGCTAAGTGAAGATCTTCTAAATTAGTGAGACGCCATTTCCTCTCCAACTTACGGGTTATCTGCTTTAAGCTACGAGTTTGTGAGTTATACCACGGAGTCAGACACTTCTGATTTAAAGCTCTCTTTTTCAGAGGAGCTACAGCATCCAAAGTTGTCTTCAATGAGGATGTAAAACTATTGACGAGATACTCTATCTCCCTTACAGAGTTTAGGTAGCTACTCTGCACTGTGTTGGTATATGGCATTAGAGAACATCAAGAAGGAATCATATCCTTAAACCTAGTTACAGCGCTTTCTGAAAGACTTCTAGTGTAATGAAACTTATTCCCCACTGCTGGATAGTCCATCAGAGTAAATGTAAATGTTATTAAGAAATGATCAGACAGAAGGGAGTTTTCAGGGAATACTGTTAAGTCTTCTATTTCCATACCATAAGTCAGAACAAGATCTAAGATATGATTAAAGTGGTGGGTGGACTCATTTACTTTTTGAGCAAAGCCAATAGAGTCTAATAATAGATTAAATGCAGTGTTGAGGCTGTCATTCTCAGCATCTG
The DNA here is from genome assembly GCF_902500255.1 of Thalassophryne amazonica. NCBI lineage: Eukaryota > Metazoa > Chordata > Actinopteri > Batrachoidiformes > Batrachoididae > Thalassophryne > Thalassophryne amazonica. The sequence goes on along the minus strand of NC_047120.1, from coordinate 57,191,044 downwards.
TGTGGATGTTAAAATCGCCCACTATAATTATCTTATCTGAGCTAAGCACTAAGTCAGACAAAAGGTCTGAAAATTCACAGAGAAACTCACAGTAACGACCAGGTGGACGATAGATAATAACAAATAAAACTGGTTTTTGGGACTTCCAATTTGGATGGACAAGACTAAGAGACAAGCTTTCAAATGAATTAAAGCTCTGTCTGGGTTTTGGATTAATTAATAAGCTGGAATAGAAGATTGCTGCTAATCCTCCACCCCGGCCCGTGCTACGAGCATTCTGACAGTTAGTGTGACTCGGGGGTGTTGACTCATTTAAACTAACATATTCATCCTGCTGTAACCAGGTTTCTGTTAGGCAGAATAAATCAATATGTTGATCAATTATTATATCATTTACCAACAGGGACTTAGAAGAGAGAGACCTAATGTTTAATAGACCACATTTAACTGTTTTAGTCTGTGGTGCAGTTGAAGGTGCTATATTATTTTTTCTTTTTGAATTTTTATGCTTAAATAGATTTTTGCTGGTTATTGGTAGTCTGGGAGCAGGCACCGTCTCTACGGGGATGGGGTAATGAGGGGATGGCAGGGGGAGAGAAGCTGCAGAGAGGTGTGTAAGACTACAACTCTGCTTCCTGGTCCCAACCCTGGATAGTCACGGTTTTGGAGGATTTAAGAAAATTGGCCAGATTTCTAGAAATGAGAGCTGCTCCATCCAAAGTGGGATGGATGCCGTCTCTCCTAACAAGACCAGGTTTTCCCCAGAAGCTTTGCCAATTATCTATCTATCATCAATAGCTGACAGTGATTGAAAAATTTACTCTAATGCACCATATTCAACATAAAACACAAAATCTTGAGTCTTTTATACTGTAAGGGTGTGTAGAAAAAAGGACCATAATGCTCATTTTACTGTTTCAGCCCAAAGAATAAATGTTCAACACACATTAATGACAACCGTTTTTTATTTTGTACAAGGTGTATTTTGTTTATTTAACGTTTATTACTGTTAATATTGCCAAAGCAGTTGGTTTGCTTGAGGTTTCGTCCTCGAATGCCTGAAGGATTTTATCCTCACCACTGTTGCCTATGTGTTTTCTCGGGGGTGGGGAGTGGTAAGGTTTGACCCTGCTCTTGTCATGATCTGGCACTATAGAAATAAATTTAATTGAAGAATTAAAGAATAAGAATATGCGTCATATTTTAACCTTTTAGCGCCCACCCTCAAACGAGAGTGCGGTGCCCTATATATACACTGTTTTCACCCATGGCTTCTTCTATGCTGTGCTTTGTGGTGCAATATGCAACACTGCCCCTCAGTGGTGATGTGGAACAAAGGAGGTGGGCAGACACGCAACTGCACATCAGTCAAGATTGGTGCCTATTTGAAGTAGTAGTCACACAGAATGCTTAGAAATTATCATTCCACAGAGACAGCTCTCACTAAAGTGGTGAAGGATTTTCTGCTTGTAATAGATTCGGATACCACTACAGTTCTGGTGCTGTTAGATCTCAGTGCTGCGTTTGATACCTTGGATCATAATATTCTACTCAATAGGCTGAAGAATCATTTTGGGATTACTGGGAGTGCCCTTGCATTGACACATACCTAACCAGTCGTTCTCAGTGTTTTGTACAATAACACTACCTCTAACCTTAGCAACATGAAATCTGGGGTTCCCACAGGGGTCTGTTTTAGGCCCCTGCTTTTCTCCCTTTATATAGCACCCCTTGGGCACATATTGTGGTGTTTTGGGATTACCTTTCATTGCTATGCTGATGATACTCAGTTATACACGCCTGGTAATCTCATCCATAAAATCCTTAGAAGATTGCCTTGCATTAGTGAAAAGCTGGCTGTCGAGAAATTTCCTACCTTTAAACCCTGTCAAGACTGAAACGATGGTTCTTGGACCAGTGAGACATCGGCATCAATTTGACCAGTTAATGCTCAGCCTAGGCTCGTGTGTCATATATCACACTGACCAAGTGAGGAACCTTGGGATAATTTTTGATCCTACATTGTCCTTTGACCTCCACATTAGAAATATTAGGAGGACTGCTTTCTTCCACCTGTGAAATATAGCGAAGATTTGTCCCATCCTGTCTATGGCTGATTTTGAGACCCTGATTCATGTATTTGCTTCTTCTAGATTGGACTACTGCAATGTTCTATTTTCTGTTTTATCGCAGTCTAGCATTAGGGGTCTCCAACTGGTTCAAAACGCTGCAGCCAGACTTTTTACAGGAAGCAGAAAGTTTGACCACATTACACCCATTTTGGCATTTCTTCACTGAATTCCTGTCCCAGTGAGATCAGATTTTAAGATTCTGTTACTAACTTATAAAATTATTCACGGGCTAGCCCCCTCCCTACTTAGCTGACCTATTTAAACCCTATGTACCAGCCCGGGCTTTGCGTTCTCAGGGTGCAGGATTACTTTGTGTAACTAGGGTGAATAAAAAGTCTTCGGGTCACAAATCTGTCTCTTATTGTGCCCCTGTTCTGTGGAATTATGTCCCTGCATCAATAAAAAAGTCAGATTCTGTAGAGACTTTCAAGTCCAGACTTAAGAAGCTCTTATTTTCCCCTTCGTATGGCTAGCATACTGGCATAGTATGTTACTATGGGTTCTACCCTTTTAAATTAATTTTATTAGGAAAGGGAGCGGGGCGCGGCCTCAACTTTATCTAAAGTCTGGGTCTTTTAGTGAAGCTTAGGAGAGTGGCCAGAGATCACCTTAGTATTTTTTCTGTTTTTCTTGTTGCTAAATGCTGATAAATGATACTGTATTTGTTGTCTTTCTGCCACCTGATTGTTTTTTTTCTCTCTGAGGTGTGGCTCCATCCAAAGATGGGAGTGGGTGTTTTTCTTCTGCGGGCCTCACATCTTGTGCACCAGCATGCACTCCCAAAACTTTCTGTATAATTTCCTGTATTGTCTATTGTGTCGGTAGAATGGCCCAAGCAGAGGGTCACCCCTTTGAGTCTGGTCTGCTTGAGGTTTCTTCCTCAAATCAGAGGGAGTTTTTCCTTACCACTGTCACCTGTGTACTTGCTCTAGGGGTTGGTAAGGTTAGACCTTACTTGTGTGAAGCGCCATGAGCCAACTTTGTTGTGATTTGGCACTATATAAATTAAAATAAACTACAAATAAATTGAAAAATAGACGAGGTCACTGCCAACCATTGTTCAACATTAAGTATCATAATATGTCATAAGATTAAAATTCATCTAGCACGCATCTCAAAGCTCTTAGGCTGTAGTGGTGACCTTGTTTGATCATCAAATGATACAAGAACACATTGGTAGCATGCAAAACACCGCACGAATGTACAGGATCACACTGTTGTCAAGGGTTGTCTGGCAGGAGTGAAGAGTACGTTATCCCTGGATTTGGGTCTGTCTTCGTAAAGATGAAGTAGAGGGTGAGAGAGAGTTTCAGAGTCCAGGTGGCAGTGCTCGCTCAGGCGTCAATAAGCACCACACTCCTGAGAACACTGAAAAGTACTTTTGCTTGGTGCAAAGCCAGAGAATGTGTCTCGACCCACTGATGTATAACTGTGAGGCGAGTCTCACTGCACGGTTTGAGCTCCGAAGTGGTGCTGCATGAAGTCCAGGCAAACCGACGAGGTGCCTGATTAAAGGCCCATTCAGCCGTGGTGGCCTCACAAGAAATAGATGGTTATGTAAGTGTAAATAATTGAGGGACACCAACATCGGTAAACATAGCCTCCTCAATCCGACATAAAGCCGGAAAAGAGTCCAGTGGACAGACGGGGAGTGCGAGGGGGGGAAAAGAAAGGGGACTAAGGATTTTATGAGGGAATTCAAGGAGTTTTATGGACAAGGACAGAGAGGAGATTGCTGGCTGGACCTTGAGGGTGTCAAACTATTTTTACTGCCCCCACTTTACTCCTTTCTTTAGGCCAATCAGGGGTGTTAGGAAGCAGTAAAAAGCGCTCTCCTTGCCATTTCTCCCCTACGGGGATGAGCTGACAGGTTAGAATAAACAATAGATCGTTATGTCATTTGGCTTATTGTGTGCCATAAAAAGGAACCTCTGTACAAATGCAGAAACCCGAGACAACGCGGCTGAAGCAAAGCTCAGCTAAAGTATTCCCGCCCCCATCCCGCTTGGCCTAATGTGCAGCAAATTCTGGAGATGAACCACAAACATCTGCAAACTTCTGTCCCCCGACACTTACGTTCCTGCACTCTGCCGAGTATTTCTTCCCCTCTATGGCTCAAAAAACTTCCTGTACATTGTGTTCTTTAACTGGAGTGGATGGTTCAATCAAAATATACAAACAAACAAGAAAAAAAAAACCCTAATTGTCTTTAAATTGTGTAAATGTTTGATGTTATGTTGTTGGCCTGGAGACGGAAAACAGGGAAAAGGCTAAAGGGGAAAAAGAAGCAGACTCGCTGAATCGCTCTGACAACACTTGCCTTAGGCTAAAGTTATTTCATGGTAAGATAAGGCCAGAAATGTTTGAGTTAGAACGGCCAAGACCTAATTTTAGAGTTCCTGTCTGCTTTAGTGGCTAATACACAAACCATGTAACTCATGCTACACCTCCCCCTGAGCGCGCTTGCACATGTGCCAGCAGATGGCTAATGCCAGATGATAAAGAAGTTGGAACATGCCTCCGCAAAGCATACTATCTTTTGTAAATCTTCCCAGCGACCTAATAAAGCCGCACAGTAGGGAATGCCAAGGAGAGAACTGAAGAGGGAAAGCATTCAAAGAGTCAAACACGGTGCGCTTTGGAAGACTGCGACATAAGTTAAGATAGTGATTGTGCCTATCCAGGTGTAGCAGTATTATCACAGCGCAGTAATCCCTCATCCCCAGCCACCTGACCACCACTCCTACCACTGCCTCAGCAGCCAACTTCCTCATGCCAATCAAGATCAAATCACCTGTGGGTGCGTGCCTCGTCCGCACTTGTTTACTTTTAAGTCTACCTGAAACTCCGTGGAGGTATCTGTCATCAGTCCACCCATTCTCCTTACAGCCATAAGAGTTTCTGTGCATGTTTGCACAGCTGGTTTTGTGTAGCGCGTACAGGCAGCGCCAGCCAAACCTAACAGCTGTGCTCCCCGACAGTGAGCCAATGTGTAATGAGGGCCCGACCCTTCGATGTGAGAACAAGCTGCAGCTATTGATGAACACTCCGGTGCTTCTGCCTCCTATCCAATGCAATCTTCTGGATATACAAAAACCACAGACTGTGTCTATGTTGGACAAACGCTCCGTGACGTGACTCAATGGTTTCACCAAAAGCAGGGTCGAAGCTCAAATGTGGTAGTTCCAAATGACGCAATCTTGGCAGTACCTAAATCCAGGCAAACTAATAAGATTGGGCAAGAGCAGTTTGACCTGGGTGGGACGAATGAAGCCCTAACACCTCCTCGCCATCTCAGAGTTACCAAACAAGCCAAAACTAAGAGGCTAACCTTGGTTTGGGTGTTTTGTAGACTGGGTGGTGGTTTTAATGTGTGGCTTGTGTGTAGATATTAAAAATATTACCAGCGTAGTGCCTCAGTAAACGTGGAGTAACAGTGGAGATGATGTCACCAAACTCTCTGGACCTGATAATTCTTGCAAAAACTATAAATGTTGGACAAGTCTTCAATGCACTTGCTTTTAAAACAGAAGGGTTCAAAACACCCAAGCCCGTTCTCCATGTAATGTGTAATTGGGTCAGGAAGAGCATCTGACATAAAACCTGTGCCAAATCCACATGAAAGATGTATTTTGCTGATGTCATGATCAGGAAAACTAGTTACAGAGACCCAAACATTTTTGTTTTGGGTTTTTTGTTGTTATTTTTTTGTACAAGACATTTATTTCTCCAGCAAAGTCAGACATTTTTACATGGGGGTCAACGTGGAGTGATTCACTTTTGGAGCCTGTCTCAAGTAACCATTTCAAAAACTGCAAGATCGAGCACTTATGAGTTGGCTTTATTTTTTAATACCGGAGGTTGCTGCTTGAAAAAACAAAACACGTTCCGCCTGACCAAAATCCAACAGTTCTGCAGAGCTTTATGTTGGTGCTTCCCTCGATCTGCCCCTCTCATTTTCTAAAAGAACTGTCTCGGTAGCTGCAGGGCTCTTTGTGAATGCTGCCCCGTCATTAGCCCTTTAATGTCTCTCCGACAGCAGATTCCAGCATTTATGGTACAGGCCTATATGTGCCCATAAAGCCTTTTATTGTTTAGTGCCGATCTATGGTGGCTGTAACCTGGTTTTCTCATTTTTTATGGGAACCTTGGCTATATCACAGGAGGGAGGACAAAGCTGCCCACCGTCAGAGCATACAAACGTATGGGCCACACATAAATCCTTCCCGACTTGTGTCATTACAGAAATACCGCAGTGGAGGTCCAGATGGAGCTTACTTACTACAGAGCTTGTAATCGTCAACACTCTATGGCCTTGAGTAGAAAGCCTGTCTAAGCAATGATCATTAGGTCGATGTAACTCTCCATCAAGTCAATCACTCAGCAAACTAAGAGAAAATTGCTAAAGATGTTACCCTGGAGGAAGAACATATCTATATCCCTCATCCAGCACTGGAACCCCCCCACCCCCACAACCATTATCTGCCAGGAGATGAAGAATGTTTAGTCAACACAAATGGATGCGCCGCTAACCTTTTAAACTCTGCTTTTTACTTCACACGCACATGGATTTGGCACCGTGATGGGAATCTGTAGTTTATTCACGACTACTGCGCACAAAGACTACACTTTAGGACAAACTGTTCAAACAATCACCCAGAAAATGGAATATGGAAGTTGAAACTGCCGTACCGTACACGTGCGTAGGAACGTCCAGGGCGTTCTGCACAAAATTTTGTCTTAAAAAAAAAAAAGGGGGGAATGCCCACCTCTCCATATCTTTAAATAAAATGTCAGATTTCATCACAACTAACTCACTCGTTTTGTGCCAGATGGTGGCAGATCCCTTCTGCCTTGTGTGCAACTCTTGTTTTGCAAACTCTCCAACTAACGTCATTGTCATGCGACTACTAGTGACTTAAAAAAATGCATGCAAGTGTAAAATACTTAATTCCTGATGCAAAACACAAGTTATTGTAGATCATGCAGTACATTTACGGAACTCAGGAGAGACTAGCGCACACTGATGATGTCATCGCAGATAAGACTATGAAGCGACAAAAAAAAAAAAAAAAATCTTTTGAAAACTCTTGCTTTTTGTGATGTGGTCACAAAATGAATTTAATTTCAAATGGGCATTTAATAAGCTCATTAAAAAATGGGTTGGGCGGATGCTCAAGGAAGTCCCTCCATTGCGCGGGTACAGTACATAAGTTGCCAGTGCTTGTGCCAGTTACTCATCAAAGCAGTTTATTTTGTTGTTGTTGTTTTTGCCAATTGTTGGAAAGTCATCATGTTTTCTCCATGTAATGTGGAGTTGTGTCAGGAAGGGCATCCGGCGTAAAACCTGTGCCAATTCAACATGCAGATCCACCTTGGATTTGCTGTGGCGACCCTGAGTGCAAACAAAGGAACAGCCGAAGGGACTTACTTTTGGAAAGTCATCATGTATCATTTGTCCGCCTCCTCATTTGACCAATCATGGATGTGCATTTGTCTCTTTCTGGCAAGTGTCCATGTTGTTTGAGAAATTGCCTGGCATGCGCCAAAGGCACTAAATGCCAATAACAAAACACTCGTCTGGGGATCCAGTGAGTTGGGGGATCCTTCCGCCATCCCCAACTCACTGGATCCAGTCATATTGCTTCCCAGGTGAGTGTTTTGTTTTTATACCTCAGAAAATTACTGTATTTTTTCGAAAATGATATGTTCAACAAGATATTCATCTTTAAAACATTCTATTTTGTGAGTAGACGACAAATTCATATTATGCAGACCGGAAATAGTGCATTGGGCCAACAAAGATGGCTGAAGAAAAATAATTCTACACAACATGGATCTGCTAGAATGGATATAGGGGTACTGGATCCATTAGAAATCTAGTCGATCCACACATCACTGGGGTATTCACGGTTTTAGAGTATCCCAGAATCCTTTGCCCGCTGGGGAGGGAGGCTTGATAATGGCTCAGCTTAATGCTAACTTTAACACTGAAAATCCCATAAACATGCTAACACGTTAGCATCAGTCCCATTTTTAAGCTATAAACTACATCTATCACCTGTTTCAGAAGACCATAACAGGTCGGTTTAACATATAAAAGGTAAATATTACTCACAGACATATGCTCTTTAGGATTTTAGCGGTGAAAAATTAAGATAAAGCGAAATAAAACAAAGAACCAGCGAAGCAGCAGATCGAACATCAAAGCACTGCTTCATTGGTTCAAGGTTCAAAGCAAAGCCGCGCTGCAGAAATGGTTGATTATACAGACCTGCTGCAGGGTCTGTAATCAATGTAGAGAAATGATCATTTTCCTGACAAACACCCCCAAAAACAACAGCCACTCTGAAGAACTGATAAGGGAATCGATAAGCAAAAAGACTATTGATGTTGATGGATCGAATCATTTCTTAAGAATACCCAAAAAGAACCAGTTCATGACACACAACCGTAACAGCAACATGCCTTTTTATTAAAAAAAAAGAAAAAGAAAAATTCACATTAAAGACTCCCAGTTATCTTACTTAAACACCTAAATACATATTTTGGTTAAACTCACCTCCATAATGACACAATGTTGCAAACAAGTTTCAGCAAATGCTTGTTTACACTGACAATGAAATATCGGCGTCCCCAGCGAGAACGTGATTACGCGCGAGATTTGACACCGTAAAGGCATCTATAAACAGTCTTATCCAACTGCAATGCCACCACCAGGGGGACTTACAGGAAACAATCTGCAGCTAACCTGCAGGATCCAAGAAACCGGGCTGCAGGGAGTTGTATGCAAGTCACAACTGTGAATGACGTCACACTTAAGTTAAATGTGTTCCAGTTTCCACACAGCATTGCAACTAATAAAATTAGCTAAACACCTCCAAGATTTTGGGGTATAGAGTGCTACAAAAAATATGCAACCACATACATGTTGGAGTGTGTGGTTGCAAAGAAAACCTGCACCCTCTCAGCCCTTTCTAGAATGAGTTGAAGACCTCTTGTGCAGAAGTTACATTAGTGTTTTAATTTACTTTGCGGCGTGTAGCCAGTCACTGTTGCTAGCAGTGTCTAGCAGGTTAGCCAGTACTGGCAGCAACTTGATGAACAACACATTATGTTGTATTTCACGCATGAAAACACCATAGCAACATGTCCACAGAAAGCATTAGGACAGTTTGTGAGTATGGTTTATTAAATAAGACAACAAAAGAGGAGTGCAAAAAGAAAAACCTGTAAAACGACCAGTTGTATGACTGTTGCTGCTCGGAGCAGCCATTTTGGATTGGATTGTGAACTCTTGCTATGTGGAGTTTGACTGACTTGACGTTTTGGAATTTTGACCTTAGCATGTGTTCCTGGGAAAATTCTGACCTCCGGGACCAAATGAAATGCACCAATAGCACCTTAAAAATGTCAATAAACTGGGACGACATTAAGGTCTGGCAGCCTCTTATCTTACGCTAAGGAAGACGAACCAAGAAGACGCCCCAAATGTGACCGTCTGTAGTATTTTTAAAGTGTACCTTATACATCACACTGTCCAAGACACCCCTCTGAATCCAAAATGTTGGTATGCTTGTTTGGTTCAGTCTAAATAACCAAAAGCGGCACAAAGAGGCTGAGAATACCTTCTCCATCTCTGTTTAAAAAGGGCCACAGTCTTCCAGGCTTTGATTTCACCTATATTGAATTATTTGAGATGTTCTGTCCGCCTCTAACAAAGATCCCAAGTACTGCTGTCTTGGTGCCAAGTCATGGTTTAAAGAAAGCAGCTCTGCAAGCACCCCCGCCGGACCAAATATCTCTGTCCACTTTCTCACTAGTTTTTGAAGTGGTGCCGAGGGCCTGTTTCCTATTTTCCCATTCAGATATATGATGTGCGGTGCACCTTGGAAGGGATGTTCGTGGAGGGGTTGGGGGTTGGTGGTTCGCTTTAAGTGGATTGCCCTCAGTGTTGTGCCCGTCCCAAAGCACTGTAACGCCTCTGTGAGTGACCTCCACTTGAGCAGCGTGTCACGCCAGGCGTTGGACTTAGTGCAAAGTCCAAACGTGTGCTGCGAACTGAGTAAAGGTTGATTGCACAGTCGGCGTGCCGCAGCAGTGTTTGTACACGTGTGCGTGACCCTGAGTTATTTCTGACTTGGCATTTTTATTTAAAAACACTTCTGCTCCTGTGTATGTTGAATCCCGTGTTTGATGTTTGTGCACGCTCCCTTAAAGCGACGTGAAGAATATGAAAGTGCCGAGCCCGTTCGGTTGTTGATGAAACGTGAATCTCCTGCTTAGGCAGCAAGTTGTGAGTTTGGTGGGGGTTAGATGACAACAAAGGCTCTGCGGAGAGCAACAGACTGCCTCGGCTCACAGCATGACAAATGCCCTTGCCGTCCTTGCCACTGTGGCCCCAGTCACTCTGCCTTTTATATGGAAGTGGGCGGGTGGATTTCTGGCTAAGTCTGACCCTGGGAGAGGAGCGGGAGAAGGGTTAATGGAATGGATGACTCCACCGCATTAAAAGAGAAGAAAGCAGAGTGATGAGATTGAGAGAGGAGGAGACATCAACATTTCAAAAGGAAGGGGTGCAGGGAATTTAGGGGAGAGTGGCTCCTCCCTCTTTCTCCGCTACTGTCCGCCACCACACACCAGTCGCAGAGTTTGTGTGTGTGTATACGAAAGGAATTAGTTAATTGGATGAGTGGCCGCCCTTTCTTTTTACCCACAAGTCCCTGGGGGTTGCATGTGGGTCAAATTTATATGAAAGCAAAGAGAAACCCTGACAGTGAAAAGTGGCCTATGGGGGGGGGGGGGGGGGGGGGGAGATGGGGGGCAGCAATGGTTTTAGATTGTGTTGTGCCAAGCATCTGAAGTAACAATGTGTGCTTATGTCAGCCACAGGCAGCCAAAATGACTCGTTCATCACAAAATTTAAAAGTACTGTGAATATTGACATCAAGGCCTGAAATTCAATTTATGTAGTGTCAAATCACAACATTAGTCACTCCAAGGTGTTTCATAAACGTAAGGTCTAACCTGACCAATATAGCCATCACAGCACTCAAATAAACACTAGCGAATCAGGTCCTTTGTCAAGGACACCAGAGTGGCCGAATTTTCATCTTCTCTACCCACGTTTAGTGTTCGTTTGGGGTATTAGACAACCCTTTAGTAGAGATGGGACTTGTTAAGATTTTATCTATATCGATGGGATTATCAGGTCTGCCTGTTGGTCAGATTCATTTTCCAATTCCTGATCAATTTTCTGTGTCGAAAAAATGAAGGCCTGCAAATGTTTTCAGCATCTACGCAGCGGTTGTCCTATTTGACATCACGATGTTGCATCTAATGAGACATCAGCTCGCAATGTGGAACTGTGAGGAAAAAACATGCTGGTATTGATAAGAGGATTTAGTCAGGATTTAGTCGTGTCACGGCTGTATTGCATGTTGAAGTTCACTTAGGTTTCAATGTTAACAGATTAAATTTTCCAGACCACCAGCGTCAGGAACGCATCCCAGAAATGTCCCAGATGTGTATGCTGTCTTGCATGCACCATACTTCTCTAGACAATAAAAACAGAACCTCTTTTTCACGTGCAGCATTTCGACAACATTAAATAATTGGCAGTAATTAACACCATTTACTGGACTTTCTGTGACTGAGAAAGAACTTGCAGCCATAAAAATATAAATAATTTTAAAAATAATTTCAGTCTAGTTTATTTTAAGTGTAATAACAAAGTTATACTTTATGCCCACAGTTGCCAGCTCATTGTACCCTTGAGATTTATGCAGATTTATGTTGGTGTTGCATTTGTTGTCCTTTTGTTCACCACTGGAGGCACCCTATAGAGTAGCACAAAGCACTGCATAGAAGAAGCACAGAAGAAGAAGCTGACTGTCGTCAGTGCAGCATAAACAGCACAGCAAAACGTTGTTCTGAACCAGTATGACAAAATTAAATAGGCAACAGAACACAAATTCTAAATAGGTATATTTTAGAGCCTAACTGACATGAAATTTTATTTTTCATGTTTTGTTCGGGGGGGTGACATGCATTTAATTATCAAACCCTTAACTATAAATATAATAAACAACCAATGTATGTCCCACTGCCATCATGTTGCCTTCACTCTGATTGGCAGTTGGTGTGTCCCATCTTTCTAAAATATACAGTACTTCCTGTCTATTTTGGCAATGTCCACTTGGCTCTGACTGGAAAAATGGCAGCTGGTCACTTTGCCTCAGTCTCTTGTAGCTCTGACTGAGAGGTGATAGGGTCCAGAAGACGTTGGTGCATCCTGTAGTGGACAAACTACAAAATAATACCATTTTCCAACAGCTAACAAGTGTTTTTCCACATCATTTATTCTGTAAAATAAAAGCTATCATGGAGTCAGCCATTATTAGCCAAACAATCTATTGGTGGGGGCCAAGTACATTTAGGGAATAACCCCATTGTGTCTGATGGTTATACGGCTGCAAATAGCTGTTTTACTGGTGATGCGTTAGCATGAACGTCGCAAATCATCAGACACAAGGAGGTTATTCCCATTATTTTTCTTTAGGTAATTCGGTCAGCGAGGCAGCATCGCTCCAACAGCAATCGGGCACGGAGTAATCCATCAAATGTGAAAATCCATCAAATGTGAAACGGCAATTCTGTATCAGAATCCACAACAATACTTTTGTATGGTAGCTTAAATTCACCCATTTAGACAGCGGCATTGGTACGCGACTTTCTCTCGCTCTCAGCTAACAGAGCTACCAGCTAGCAGCGCACACAGACGGTGTTTTGTCGAATTGTGGGTCTCGTCGCATAAATTGACACTTTTGCGTCCCGACAATATTGCTCATGCATGCGCATGCGCAGTTGCGTGGAGGACAGGAATGACATTCAACAGGAATGACATCTCGTCAGAACACTGGTCAGGGCGTGGAGTCCTACAGCCAAATATGAAACAATCTAATATTTTGCCACCGTTACCCCAACATTATACAGTCTGAAATCTCCTTTATACCACCTACCACTACCATACTTGTTTATTTACTTTTTTAATCTCACAAAGTTAACGCTTCAGTGACCAGTACTGCGAGAGCCTTGTGTCGACCTTAAGGAAATAGCAGCGTAACAGCTGAACTCAACGATAATACAATAACATGTTTTGGAGGGCGGTATGCATTTTCAGAGACCCTCCGTCCATGCCCAGTCGCCCAAAATGACCGATATTCGCAGGTGACTGGGCATGGACTGAGGGACTCTGAAAACACATACCGCACAACAACTGCATGTTATTTGCATTATTATCATTTACTGAGGTACACAACACGTGGAATCACATTAACAATATTTAATATCATTTCAAAACGCACAACACCCAGCAAACGCGTACATAAAAAGTTGGCTCACTTTAACTTTTGTCGTGTTGGCTGGTACTACGCTGCTCTCCAAATTCGCCAGTGTGTCCTCATTAACCTGGCCTCTTTGGCTGCTGTTCATTGTCGGACTGTCCATGATAAAATCATCTGGAATATCCATATTGGGACACACACACTTCTCACCTTTTCATGTTATCGTCTGTGGACAGTTCTTGGGTTGCGCATGCTATGACAGTGGGCGGGTATCCCAATACCCGCCGGTTACTGTGGGCAGGTATGGACAGGTAGCGTAAATATAAATCTATGCTACCGGCCCAGCAACGCCTCAGTAAGTGATAATAATGCATAATATTAAACCTGTCACCGACCGATTGGTAGTACACAGATAGATTCAGCGGTCCATGTGTTGAGGTAGTAGACTCATGAATTTGAAATTTTCTGAGTTGTAAATTGATACACCCTTCCAAAATATGCACCGGCACCTCTCAATAGAACTTGTTGCTTTACCATCTGCTAAGCAAGGTCAGCAACTGAAGCATTTCACATTTGTCACTCAAATTAACCACAAAATCTATGACAATCACATCTACAACTCGTGCACGTGCAGATCACAGGGGAAAAAAAGTGTCCCATTCTTAACTCGGTGAGAAAACCCTAAAACCTTTAAACATACACCTTTGCAGGTGGGCTGATCTCACTCCATCTGTGACAAAGCTCTCACATTCAGGACTCAGAAAGCCCAGACGGGCTTTGGATCGGTATAAATAAAGCATGGCAGTTGCTATGGCGACCCAAACCATCTGTGTTGTGAAACCTGGAGAGGGGCGTGTCTCAATAGTAAGTAAATAGCCCAATACAAAAAAGTGAATGGCTCGGAAAGGCAGATCATTACCTTGTCACATTTCACAATTCTCTGTGTGATACCAGGAAAGGGTGGGGGGTGGGGGGGTACATGGAAAAAGAAGAAGAAGGCTGATAATATTTAACCAGTGGCGATCTATCATCAATCTGGACTCCCCCTACTCATCACCTTCCGGCCTCACCCCTGGCTCCGGCCTTTTGTCATTCAGACCCTTTCAGACCCTCATTCAATATTTTGGCCCCATTGATCCAACTTACATGCCCCCTCTGAACTACATTACTTTTCCCACTCGCTGCTGAAAAGAGATCTGCAGCAGTGAGAATAAAACAGAAAAACACAATACGTTATAGTGTCACGAGTAACAAAACAGTCAACCGGCTGTAGAAAAAGTCTGTGTTTTGCACACATTCTGGACAAACTGCAGGCACATCCGTGCATCCAGTCGCAACTTCTAGTTCTATACGGCCGCTCTGAAGGAAAAAAGAAGCCTCACGGCACCTTTTAAAAACACACACACATTTTTTTTAAACTCTCTGCTAAAGCTCCACATTACTGACATCATGATGGAGGACCCCCGCTCTCTCGCTCTCTCTCCAGCTTCATCCGTCTTTCCATCCTAGCAGGAAAATCTCAAACCGTTACAGATCGGCTGCAATCTAAGCGGGCCTGACAGCAGATGCACCTGCGGTTCTGTTCATGCACAGGGGGCCCACCGGGGAGTTAACATGGTAGTGCAGAAGATAAGACAACATTTACAGAGGAATCCTGCAAATGGTGATGCAAGCATCAAATTTGGCACAAATATTCCTTAGACATTCCTCTTCATATTCTGATTCTGATTCTCTTTAAAAAAAAAAAACCTGATTAGCCACTTGAATGTTCAATCGGCGGTCAGGTAGGGGTCAACTGAAGAATTACATTGGGATCAAAATGACAAGATGCTCCAATCAAACATTTTCCAAAAATGTATAGTTTGGATTATCTGTGACTGAATGTTATGGAGTTATGGGGTAAAAACAGCAAGAATGGTGACTTCTGACCCCTGTACAAACTGAAACTGACCTTTGTGTCACTGTTTTTGCTGTTTTTACCCCATAACTCCAAACATTCAGTCACAGATATTCCAAATTATACCTTTTTGGAATCTTTATGATCAGACAAGTAATGTGGTGTAGTTTTCAATTTGACTGGGGCATTTTTATATTTTGACCCCTGTGTAATTCTTCAAGTGACCCCTACCTGGCTGCCTATTGGAAATTGAAGTAGAAAGTCAGTTTTTTTCAAAAGAGTAATGTTTAAGGTGTATTTGTGCCACATTTGGTGCTTGTATCACCATTTGAAGGATTGTTTCAGTTATCTGCTGCACTATTAGCTATGGAAGTAAATCTGTGCCATCAGAGTTTGAATTTGATTTTTTTTAAGGTAGAATTTATTGAGCATCAAAATCAGAGTTTGAAGTTGAATTTCTAAGGCTGAATTTGTTTATCATCAAAATATTCAGCCTAAAAAATTTCAACCTAAAAATAATTTCAACCTCAAAAAAAATTTCAACCTCAAAAATTCAACCTAAAAAAAAAAAAAAAAAATTCAACTTCAAAAAATAGAAAAGCAGGGAGAAGCAGTGTCGCAATCATCCAACGTCACAAATTTACTTCCATAAATGTTGGATGACTGAGATAGGGATCGATTGCTCCTAATGCTTTTGTTTTTTGGAGGCTGAATTTTTTTTGAGGAGGAATTTTTCTTTTTTAAATTGAATTTTTTTGTGGATGATTTTTTTGTTTGTTTTTAGGTTGAAGTTTTTGAGGCTGAATATTTTGATGCTAAACAAATTCAACCTTAGAAATTCAACATTAAACTCTGATGGCACAGACTTACATCCATATAGCGCTTTCAAGTTTACTGGTAATTGTAAAAAAGTGCAAAAGTAATAAGATGTGTAAAAGGCGTGAGGGGCATTCACAGATCAAACCGCTCATGTGTGGAGGCGAGAAGAGGAGCCTCGGAGTTCTGCATCACCCCAACCACTCAATGGACAACATGGAAATTCAGGAGAAGCACCTGTTAAAATGCAACAAATGCTACCATCTTGCATGTCTCCAGACTAAAAACCCTTATTATGAGAACAAACGCATTCAAACTTGGTGAACTTTGATGCAACCAGCTTAATTCTACTCTGTTTTGCTTATGTAATCATATAGTGTCAGGACATGTCTGAAAGAGAACGAGAAGTGATGCATGTTTTACAGAGTTCGCTCTTAATGAGTATGTTGTTGACACTAAATTTTAGATAACATGTTGGTGTCTCAGCAGTGAAAGATAAGCGTGCATGCTCTAGAGTATGTGAGTTTATCTGCAGTCGTTCCTACAAAACCAAGCAGGCAACAACAGCAAAACCTCTAACCTACTTGGCTGTGAGCCTGTTTCCTTTGCCTTTCCTGGATGGATCATTCATCACTCCTCTCCGTCCAAACAGCCGTGTGGGCCACAACAATAGGCAGCTCCAGCGGCAGCCGCTAGAAGATCTGCTCCTGCGACCGGAAATAGCGTGGCATTTGTACCACAGAAAAATGACAAACTAATTGTTAAAACACAAAAAAGCACCACAAAATACTGTTTTCCAGTCCCACGGTTGTGTTAACTCGCGCTAAAATCTACAACTTTACACCAGAAAAAAAACCCCTCATAACAACTCTATTGATTTACGGTGTCAAATCTCGCACGTAATCATGTTCTCATTGGAGGCCGAGATTTCGTTGTAAGTGAGCAAGTATTTTTCCCCGCTAAAACCTTAAAGAGCATATGTCTGAGTAATATTTACCTTTTTTATGTTAAACCGACCTGTTGTAGTCTTCTGAAACAGTTGTTAGATGTATTTTATATCTTAAAAACGGGGCCGATGCTAATGCGTTAGCATGTCTATTGCATTTTCAATGTTAAAGTTAGCATTAAGCTGAGCCATCATCAAGCCTCCCTCCCCAGGATTCTGGGATACTCTAAAACTGTGAATGGAGTGAAAAATTCTTACATAATTCATTAGTTAGGTTGTTTGAAGCCCTTAAGTTGTGCATATTTAGGGGCATAGTTGATGTGACTGACAGCTAGCATCCACCTGCCAAAAGGCTGCTAGCAGCAGGCTGTTAGCTCATTTCTGAGCATTTTAATACTAATATAAGACATCTCTGCCCATGTATTTTCAGTGAGTGACAGTTTATTATTTAGTTTGTATTTTAGCACCGTTAACTGGGTTGACGTTAGCATAACGGATACATCACAGTTACTGAGGCTATTTGGCGGTCATGGCTTTTAATATTTGTACTTGTGTCAACGTTTATTAAAATCTCCACCTGGCCCACCAAAATATTAACAGTGGGGACAAAAACCTGATATCATGACAATTAATTTTACAATCCAAAAATTTATTTTTTAAATTGCTAGGTTTTTTTAATGTTAAAACAACCTGTTATGGTCTTCTGAAACAGTTGATAGATGTATTTTATAACTTAAAAACGGGGCCAATGCTAATGTGTTAGCATGTCTATGGCATTTTCAATGTTAAAGTTAGCATTAAGCTGAGCCATCATCAAGCCTCCCTCCCCAGGATTCTGAGATACTTTAAAACTGTGAATGGAGTGAAAAATTCTTACATAATTCATTAGTTAGGTTGTTTGAAGCCCTTAAGTTGTGCATATTTAGGGGCATAGTTGATGTGACTGACAGCTAGCATCCACCTGCCAAAAGGCTGCTAGCAGCAGGCTGTTAGCTCATTTCTGAGCATTTTAATACTAATATAACTAAGACGTCTCTGCCCCATGTATTTTTAGCGAGTGACAGTTTATTATTTAGTTTGGATTTTAGCACCGTTAACTGGGTTGACGTTAGCATAACGGATACATCACAGTTACTGAGGCTATTTGGCGGTCATGGCTTTTAATATTTGTACTTGTGTCAACGTTTATTAAAATCTCAAACCTGTCCCACCGAAATATTAACAGTGGGGACAAAAACCTGATATCATGACAATTAATTTTACAATCCAAAATTTGTTTTTTAAATTGCTAGTTTTTTTTTTATGTTAAAACAACCTGTTATGATCTTCTGAAACAGTTGATAGATGTATTTTATAACTTAAAAACGGGACCGATGCTAATGCGTTAGCATGTCTATGGCATTTTCAATGTTAAAGTTAGCATTAAGCTGAGCCATCATCAAGCCTCCCTCCCCAGGATTCTGAGATACTCTAAAACCGTGAATGGAGTGAAAAATTCTTACATAATTCATTAGTTACGTTGTTTGAAGCCCTTAAGTTGTGCATATTTAGGGGCATAGTTGATGCGACTGACACCTAGCATCCACCTGCCAAAAGGCTGCTAGCAGCAGGCTGTTAGCTCATTTCTGAGCATTGTAATACTAATATAACTAAGACGTCTCTGCCCATGTATTTTCAGCGAGTGACAGTTTATTATTTAGTTTGTATTTTAGCACCGTTAACTGGGTTGACGTTAGCGTAATGGATACATCACAGTTACTGAGGCTATTTGGCCGCCATGGCTTTTAATATTTGTACTTGTGTCAACGTTTATTAAAATCTCCACCTGGCCCACCAAAATATTAACAGTGGGAACAAAAACCTGATATCATGACAATTAATTTTACAATCCAAAAATTAATTTTTAAATTGCTAGTTTCCAGATCGTGAACATTCTGCCTTAATTATTTTGTAGTTTGTATAATCACATTAAAAACAAACATTTGGAAAAATAAAAAAAGATCAGTCCATCCACAAGTTCGGCACCACATCACTTCGGGGAAGTGGCCAATCAGAAGGGGAGAATTCGTACTTCTGTGACTGGCTGCTCGGTGAAAACACGCTCAGGCTGTATGCTGTTCTGTTGAAATCAGCTGAATTGCTTTGTCTCTAAAGCCCCGTTTACACACAGACGGTAAGAGCTCCCTGAAGCGTCCCGGAAGAGTTTTTGGCCATCTTAAGGATCACACGCCGTTGTTAACGCCGGCACTAGGGGGCGTGGCTTAGTTCCGGCTTTACCGGGAATCATCGAAAAAATTATTCAACATGTCGAATAATTCCGGGAGTGCTCCCGGAGACCTCCCGTGACTACAGCGACAACGCGAACAACGGCGTTTGATACTTTTTAATCGCCGTTTCATCCTGCCGCTTCCTGTAGTGCCGCAGTTCTCGTCGCGCCGCGATGACTAATCAGGGACTGAATATGTAGTGACGTGGAGATGTCTGGAGTTTGAAGATGTGAACATGTCCTGTATCTGGTAGCAGCCTGTGAGCAGGACTTATGTCTCTTTTGTCCTTTATTTTACAATCATGACAGAGTTTTTGGAGCGAGCAGCAGCACCACAGCAGCGTGGAGCAGAGTTTCTTTTTCTTTTTATTTTAGGTGCGTGAGCACGCGAATCGTCCTGGAGATTATTTTGCTTATTAGTTACACAGCTGTATAATAAAGCAAATGGTGACTGGCTTCTAAACACAATTATGACAGAGTTTTTGGGGGAAAGAGCGAGGAGGAGCCCCACTGCAAACAGCAGCAGGGAGCGGAGTTTCTTTTTTCTTTCTTTTTTTTACGAGCGCGCGAGCGAATCGTCTATAGAGAATATTTTATTAATTAACTACACAGCTGTATAATAAAGCAAATGGTGACTGGCTTCTAAACACAATTATGACAGAGTTTTGGGGGGAAAGAGCGAGGAGGAGCCCCGCTGCAAACAGCAGCGAGGAGCGGAGTTTCTTTTTTTCGTTCCTTTTTTTTTACGTGCGCGCGCTCCGCCCCTTTCCACCGCGAAAACAGCCGGAACTACCGCGAACTTTGGTCTACGTACTACTCGCCGACAAAACCGTCTATGTGTAACCTGGGCTTAACCTTCTAAAGGCCAGCTGATAGCTCTCATTGCCCGGAATGGCGAGATTTATACACCAAGCTGACCTGAAATGAATCATTGTACATTAAACTGACTTTATTGACGAGTCTGACCCCTTTGAAAAGTGACCAAAATGCAAGTTAAATGCACGAATGACTGACCTCGAGACTTGCGATATTCATCTCATCTCATCTTTAACCGCTTATCTGGGATCGGGTTGCGGGTCCTTGCGATACTGATTTTTTTTAATAGCACATGAAAAACAGTGTTATTTACTGTCGCAACCTTGCATTCAAGGCAAAACTAATTCCAGGAGGTTCTGCAAATATACTGATTAATTTTTGTAGGTGTTATACAGTAATGAACAAATGGTTAGGAATGCCATTTTTCATTTCTGCTAATAAAACAACTAAATTCTACATACTGTGGATTTGAGTTACAATCGGAGTCTCTTAAAAACCGCTGACGGTACAGGGTCTCATATACACTGTAAAATAACTTATTTCAAAACTATTTCAATTTCAACTTATTTCATTTTATATAGCGCCAAGTCACAACAAAATTGCCTCAAGGTGCTTCACATAACCAATCCCCAGAGCAAGCACAAAGGCACTGGTAAGGAAAAACTCCATCTGAGGAAGAAACCTCAAGCAGACCAGAGTCAAAGGGGTGACCCTCTGCTTGGGCCATGCTACAGACACAAATACCGCCATAAATTACAAAAATAATTCCTAATAAAATAAATTAAAAGAGTAAAAAGCATAGTAACATACTATGCCAATATGCTAGCCAAAGAAAAACTATAAACATTTTTTAAACTCTATTACTTAAATTAAATGTGACTATGTGAAACCTGTGTAAGATGCAGTCATGCCAATTTTGGGAGCATGGACCTTTTTTGTTTTTTAAAGGTGTAAAAGTAACACAAAATGATTATAAAGCACTGCTCTGACCTCTGTTAAACTGATGCATTTTGAAATATATTTTGCAAGAACTTGTGATAGCTGTGGCAATTATGCCTCCACAGTGGTAACATTTACATGGCAATTTACAATAAGTGATGTTAACGGACACTCAAGACAAACTGTGTGACTCATGATTTTTGCACTTCCCTCCTATAACTGTAACTTCCCCATGTTGCAAAACGATCAACATCCATTTGTTCAATATTTGCACGCAACTACACCACAGTGTGTGTGTGTGTGTGTCTGCATGTGACTGGAGTTGCCAACCTGGCAGTGTCAGTCAGCCACATTGAGACATTTCTCTTTTCATGCTCTCCTAAAGTCCTTTGGTTCCAATACTATGAACTTCAAAGTTTAAAAACTCACTGTACATCTGTACAAAGCATTCAAACACCTTGGCATGCACAGCAGTCAGGCTAAAAGTAATCCAATCACCTACATACCCAATATACTATAGTATTTATCATGTACTAGCCTGATGATTCCATCATGATACTGTCATCTAGTTTACTGTAGTATGAAACACGAAGGACAGTCATTTATGGTGTATCACAGTGTTTGAATATTTAAAAAGGAAATGACCAAAGTGAAAAATGTACTCAACAAAAACAAACAACAAATTTTAATTTAATTTATTTTCATTTATATAGCGCCAAATCACAACAAAAGCTGCCTCAAGGCGCTTCACACAACTAAGGTCTAACCTTACCAACCCCTAGAGCATGCACACAGGTGACAGTGGTAAGGAAAAACTCCTTCTGATGATACTGAGGAAGAAACCTCAAGCAGACCAGACTCAGAGGGGTGACCCACTGCTTAGGCCATTCTAACAGTTACAAGGTTTTGCAAAGTTTGAAAAAGCAAATTGGGTTTTCTTATTTTTCTCACATTTAATTTTACTATTTCATGGAGTGGCAAATGCTGGCAAACGTTACGATTTTTGGATTGGCCAATTTTGTTGGCAAAAATCAAGCCCGTATCTCACGGAGCGCTGAATGCTGGTGAACGGAGCAAATTTCTGCTGTCCACTGCTGCTGCAACTAGCCTGCTGCAGAACAGTAAGTAAAGCCATGGTCACAACCCGTTGTACTTGCACGTGCGTGCAGTCTACTTGCAAAAACGTGGACTAAATTTGGAGATCCGTACGTCGTAAGTACTGCCTCAGTACGAATTTAGGAGCACACAGACACGCCGTAGAGGTTTTAGTGCATGCAGAAGTTTCGCTGCGGATTCACCAGCAGAACAGATGCCGCATGTTTTGAGTACTGCCTTAGTATGGATTCAAAGCAGCACATTTTCATTCAATTACTATTGAATTAACCAAATCTGTACGGAGGCAGTAGGCTACTCACCACCAGTGTTGCCACAGTTACTTTGAAAAAGTAATCCAATTACTGATTACTCCTTCAAAAAGTAACTTAGTTACTTTACTGATTACTCAGTTGTAAAAGTAACTAACTTAGATTACTAGTTACTTTTTTAGTTATTTTCCCCAGCTGTCGACAACAACCCTCTGCCTCAACATGACAATGATACTTGTTTAGCCAAAACTCGCTTTATAGTCACCCTTTCTTGACTTCAATGAAAATAAATACGTTTATAAAAAGTAAAATAAAGACCTCTTTCTTGACCTCATATTTAACTGTTGACAGCACTGTAACAGTAAAACCTGCAATTTCTAGCCAACACTGTTTATAAATGTAACTATTAAATTCTTTCTAACATTTTTCTAACATTTAAATTCTCTCTAAGCATTTTACTTGTCGAAATTATTATTATTATAAGTAGTATTAGTAGTTGTAGTAAAAAAGGCTTCAAAACTGGACCTTTAATCTAGGGGTGTTGGAGGGGGAGCACATTCTTGCCCCACGCCCCCATTCCATCTGGATTCGCCCCTGCTTTGGTGGTTGAGCACAAAGAATGGATAACATTTCTTTATGCAGAAAACATGACCAGATTTACAGGTAAGAAAGTTTTATTGCGTTTTCACATCATGTGGTCCTCAGAAAGAGAGTTTAGGTGCATTTGAGTGGAAAATAGTGTTAGTTGTTGACGCGTCGCGGAGGATCAGCTGCTTCTGACGAGCAGATACGGAGCGGCTCAGCTCAGAATTCTAAATAAAGGAGGAAAAAAACATAAAAATGTCTGTGTAAAGCTCAGTGCAGGTGTGCTGTTGTCACCGTGCTTTAAGAGGTGAGGACGAGCTGCTGCAGAAAACCGCGGATGAAAAGCTCACAGCCCGTTTAAAGTGGGCAGTTCAGTCAAACTCCGACCCCCTGCCCACGGACCAAGTTTAATGCTGCTATTGACCCACAGTGCAAAAATAATAGTAACGCACAGTGACTTGGAGAAGTAACTTTAATCTGATTACTGATTTGGAAAGATTAACGCGTTAGATTACTCGTTACTAAAAAAAAGTGGTCAGACTAGTAACACGTTACCAGCATCACTACTCACCACATACTATGGAATTAAATTGTAGGTATCAGATCTTGAAGATTGTGATACACACAAACTTGGACTTTATTTCCAAACTTTATTTCCAAACTTCAGCAACACAGACACTCCACAGCTTCAGTCTGATAACTAGCTGTAACTTTTCGAGGCAAGTAAACACTCGTACAACTGACGGCTGCAGGCTGGACATGCTCATGCATCGCCGACGCTGAAAAACACCTGCCGCTCCAGTCCCGCTCATAACACACACATCAAAAGAAAAGCCGACCCCACACACACACACACACACACACACACACACACACACACACACACACACACACACACACACACACACACACACACACACACACACACACACACACACACACACACACAGCTTTATTGACAACTCTCATTATCGTTACACTCCTAGAGACGTGCGTTGAACGTACTGTACTCCCTCCCTCCTCTTGCTACTGCCTCCGTACGTTTTCAGAAAAACGTAGTGGCCGTGGCATCCGCAGAAAACGTACGGCGAAAAAAAAAATGCACAGTGGGTTGTGACCGGCACTTAAAGTAGTAAGTCCCTTCAGCTGCTCCCTTGTTTTGTACTCGGGGTCGCCACAGCAAATCCAAGGTGGATCTGCATGTTGAATTGGCACAAGTTTTACGCCGGATGCCCTTCCTGATGCAACTCCACATTACATGGAGAAATGTGGTAGGGTTGGGATTCGAACCGGGAACCTTCCACACTGAAACCAAGTGCATTAACCACTTGGCCACCACCCCTACAGAAGAGGAAAAAAAAAAGAAAGCAAGGAAGATGAAAAGGTACACTGTTTGGGTCAGAGAGTGGTTGCGAACCAAAAATAACTTTAGCGACATGCATTACAATCGGTTACAAACAATTAAGATGGTTTTACAAGCGTTTGCAACAGTTTGAGGAAAAATCATTTAGCTAAGAAATTTTAAACATGTTCAAAATTTATTTGCGACAAGAAATACCATTTGCAAACTGTTTTGCAACCTTTTACAAACCCTGTCGAAACCCAAAATTCGCTTCGCTACGTTCGTCAGCATTCATTGCTCCATGAGGTATGGACTTTAAGCAAAATATGTATAATTTGTACTCTGGACAAAAAATTTTTTATGGAGTATGCCAATATTTGTGCCGTTTAATCAGCATCTCGATGTGCCATACCCACCAGGTGGACAGATTAATACAGCAAAGGCGAAGAACTGTCTTAAATGGATTTTAACAACTTTGTTAACAAAATTCAAGGAACTTTTATATTTTTTTGTGTACAGATTTTTCTTTACTTGAACTTATGAAAACAGAGTAAAAACAAAAGTGTTTCATTTGTATTTTTGTTGAGTATAGGTTTTGCAACCCCATTTGGAAGATCTTTCAGATGAACATAGTTTTTAATCCCCCTGCTCCCAACCATACAGCTGTCATGAATGGGAAAACAAGACAAAAACACGTTTTTGTTTTTTCACACAAGACTATAAACAAGCTTAGTTTGTCATGAAGGGGAATCTTTTAACATGCTATGGAGATTGAGTCACTTTTGGAGCCATCCTCAAGCGACCATTCAGGGAACTACAGCTTTCAACATTTACATGATTGCTTCATTTTTCAGCATTATAGGGCACTACATGGATTTACCCCCAAAACCAGAGATGTTAATTGCATTTTAAGAACTAATTTGTAGAGAAATTGTCATAAACAGGCAAAGCAATATTTTTCAGATGTTTCAATGACTTTTGTAAGGGACTTTTTTTTTAAACAACAGAATATAACACTGGTGTTTTGCTTGTGATCACTTATTCTTTAGAGTGTAAAAATGAGGCGTAGAAGGTCTGTGTGAGAGTCTTTTTTTTTTTATGGAAGACATGGTATTTGTGACAGGCGCAGAAACCGTGTGAATAATTCATGAAGAAGAGAAAGCGCCAGTAAGAGGGAGTTTGTCATAGGACACTGCCGTTCATCCATCCATGCATCCATCCATTCACTCAAACACCTCCCCTCCTCTGGGGAGCTCAGATAAAGGATAATGGATCTGATGACATTCAGCTATCCTCAAAAAATTCACATTAAATGATCCTGTTAGAATGGATCAGTACACACACACACACACACACACACACACACACATAACTACTAACAGGAAGCAATCAGACGCGCTAGCACTTTGTCTGCAAAATTCATTGTATTTCAGAGTGGCTTTCATAGATAGATTCACTTGAATTTGAATTTTTTTCTTTTATTTTTTTTTATTTAAGGTGACATACAGGTTCCAGAATTTCATTAAATGCTGTGTGATGACTGCAACCTTTGAATATGAAATTCATAATTTCACATGGGTGCACATTTCCGAACAATCAACCAGATGCCTTTTCATGTGGACTTTGGAACAATGTTCAAAACATGAGTGTGTCAAAGGTTTCGAAAGGTTTCAGAACAGTGTTTCGAGTGAGGCATGAGTAAATTGCAGTACTAAGGAAAATTCTTGTCACCCTCATTCACATGTCCTGTCCACGGTTTAATTACGGTTTTACTTCATGGTTGGGGTTTCTTGGGGTGATTGAGGCTACAGCTCTGGCGAAAAAGCTGTTCCTTAGCCTATTAGTCGGTGTCGTTATAGTGCCTCTTCCCCGACGGCAGAGTAGCAAACAGGAAATGTCCCGGGTGGCTGTTATTCTTGCAGAAGATACAGACGAAGACTGAGATCGTACCTGTATTTAAAACTGAACCTAAATGAACTCTTACCTCATATCTAACTTGATTGGCTGTAGAGATATTCTAGAAAATGTTTTTTTAGTTGTGTATTGTTGACAACCTTGACCTTGACTGAGCCGCCAAAAAATGGATCATCTGGAGACACTCACCCGAGGAATATTCCTACCACGTCTGGTGAAAATCTGCTCATCTCTCTCAAATTTATTTTTTGTGCAAGCACACACGCCCACACACACACACTCTCACACACAATTACAATACCCTGTGCTCCAGCTGGCACACAGGGTTTTAAAAAGAAAAAGAAAAGATATTTATGGAGTTTGAACAAGCAGCTGTCACACTGTGTGCCGCCCATTTATCGATTAATCTCAAAACACACTAATCAGATCCGTCAAGGTTGCAAATAGCCATTAGCTGTATGTGTGACTATGTGGTGAATATATCATAGGATTGCGTGGCAGAGCATAAAAACACAAACGCACACACGTAACTGCACTGCAGGGCTGCTGCTGTGAGCGTTACTAGACTACGCCTCAGGGTTCAACGGTCAAACGCTGCCAGTTCCCCAGACTGCATCACAGTCACAATTTGTCTGACAGCCTTCAGTTGAATTACAATATAATGACACACGCACACGCAAGCAAACAGACGAGCGCACGACTCCAACCACATGGATGCCGCCTAATAACACCTGTGTGAGCAGTCGGCACCTACTGTTTGGATTAAAGACGCCTGCATTTAGTTTCATGTATGTCAGCAGGCACAAGCTAAATGAGACATGTTGAATTCACAAATGTACACAAACAATCACTGGCTTGATAAGAGAGGCGCTGTGTGAGGCCATGAAGTTTAAGGCTTTATATACCAAAACTCTCCAATGCCCAAATCTGTGTGTCTGTTATATGTTAGTTCATCTGTCGGGTGAAAAACTCAAAAAAACGCACACAGTTAGACTGTCATCTTTTTAGGTAATATGTAAAATTAACTGAGGATATGCAGTGAGACATGTCACAGCAAAAATTCTAACTAAGTATGTTTTTCTTAAGCACATTAGAAATGCTGTTGCTCAGAATCGAGGCACTCAGCTCACGCTAACGTTAGCATCATGTTTGGTGTGCTGTTTGATGACTGTTTAAAATTTGAGAAACAAATTGACAGTGTGGTAAGAGCCAGTTTTTTCCAGCTGGAACTCTTGGCAAAAGTCAAACCCTTTCTAAGCCAAAAGGACCTTGAAAAGGCTATGCATGCTTTTATCAGCTCCCGGATTGACTATTGCAATGCACTTTATGTTACTATCACTCTAGGCTCCCTAAACTGACTCCAACTGGTCCAGAATGCTGCTGCTCGCCTGTTGACCAACACCAGGAAGCACAGCCACATCACTCCTGTACTTTACTCCCTGCACTGGCTTCCAGTCCGTTTTAGAGTTGATTTTAAACTGTTAATGTTTGTTTTTAAAGCTGTAAATGGCATTGCACCTTCTTATTTATGTGACCTGTTAAAAACACACAACCCTGTCAGAGCACTTCGGTCTGCTGACCAAAACTTTCTGGAGGTTCCCATGTCCAGGTTCAAACAATGGGGTGACCGTTCTTTTGCAGTAGCAGGTCCTAAGTTGTGGAACGCATTACCTCCTGAACTGAGGTCCATTAATAGCTTGCCTTTGTTTAAAGCTGAGTTAAAAACGTACTTGTTCAGGGCAGCTTTTTGCACATAATTGCTTTGACACTTTTTTGTCTATTTTTATTCTACTTGGATGCTCTTATTATGTTTTTATGTGTGTTTTTTATTTTATCTTTAGCTGGTGCTACTGGAAAGCACTTTGGTTCAGTGAAAACTGTTGTAAAGTGCTATAGAAATAAACTTGATTGATTGATTGATTGATGATATGTTATGCTTGCCCTCAGCTCACACTAACATTAGCGTCATGTTATGTGATGCTAGTGAGCTTCCACTGTAATGTTAGCCTGTTAGCATCATGTGTCTTGACCTTAGTAAGTTTTCATGGCAATGTTAGCCCATTACCATCATTATATGTTCAGCTAGCACTCAGCTCACACTAACATTAGCGTCATGTTATGTGATGCTAGTGAGCTTCCATTGTAATGTTAGCCTGTTAGCATGTTTTCATGCAAATGTTAGCTAATTACCATCATGATATGTTACGCTATCACTCAGCTCATGCCAATGTTAGCATCATGTTGTGTGACTCTAGTGAGTTTCCACTGTAATGTTAGCCTGTTACCATCATGTTATTTGACCTTAGCAGGTTTTCATGCCAATGTTAGCCTGTTACCATCATATGTTATGCTAGCACTCAGCTCAAAATAACATTAGCATCATGTTATGTGATTCTAGTGAGCGTTCATTGTAACCTGTTAGCATCATATTGTTTGACCTTAGCAATTTTTCATTACAATGTTAGCGGTTACCATCATGATATGTTACGCTATCACTCAGCTCATGCTAAAGTTAGATGCGATGCCAGTGTCTTGACATTAGATCTAATGCCAAGCTAGCACCAAAGCAATTGTTCAATGTATTATATAAAGACTGTAACTTTATTAATATAAGGTAACAGACTGCATTTACCAATTATGAACTACAACTGGATTAAATATACAGAATTTTCAAGGACCCTGAAACATGTTTTCTCAGTATTTTCCCAATAACTGCTCTAAGAAAAGACTCGTAATTCAACAGGTTACTCCAAAATATAATGGCTGTGAACATAAAGTACGAGTATATTTTATTCATCAACTCATTTCGTAAACTCATTTTATAGACTCTTGTACAGCACCGTGCTTCATCATATTGTACCTTTATTTCTATTTCACGGGTCTTCTCAATAATGTTAGAAGCATTAAAATGAGCAAGAATTTTTCTAAAGTTAAATATTCATCCCGTGTCCTGAGCTAGTTGTAAGAGAGCAGTGAACATTTCGGCTACAGTGACGTTATTGTACATTTTGGAGGAACTCCACTAACTTTTCTCAAAGGGCAAACCTGCCATGAATTTGTTATACATGGACTTTGAGCAAATCCCATCATCAGCAACGTGCAGGTTCACGATCATTCCAGCGAGGAGACAACAATGGAGCATCCCTGCTCTCTGCCGCTTTGCCAAAAACCCAGTTGGCTGGCAAAAGAGCTGAGTGGGACACATCATCCAGACTATTTCTGTTGTCCCAAAGCACATTCGCATAATATGACAGACACACAAACACACGCAACAACAATAGCGCTGGGGATTAGAGCGAGTTTGGATGAGTGAAAAATGTGCCTTTCATACTCCGCTTCAAAGAATGTTTTATCCTGTGAGATGTTTTTTTTATTTTTTTTTTACATTTTTTATATATAAAGTCTTTTGAAGCCTTCGCAGAATTCTTTTTTAATATAAAGACTGTTGCTGTAGCCTTTTTTGGGGGGAAAGCAGATTTGAATAGAATTAATGCAAATAAGCTTTGAGGTCTTTTGATTTCTAGTCAGCTCTTGTTGGTTCAAGCAACTTTTACACTACATGAGATCAAAAACAACAACATAAACAACTAGACCTTAAAAAAAAAAAAAAAAAATCTATTCACGGTTTTAGAGTATCCCAGAATCCTTTGCACGCTGGGGAGGGAGGCTTGGCAATGACTCAGCTTAATGCTAACTTTAACATTGAAAATGCCATAAACATGCTAACGCGTTAGTATCAGTCCTGTTTTTAAGTTATAAAATACATCGATCAACTGTTTCAGAAGACCATAACAGGTCGGTTTAACATAAAAAAACTAGCAATTTAAAAATACATTTTTGGATTATAAAATTAATCATCATGATATCAGGTTTTTGTCCCCACTGTTAATATTTTGGTGGGCCAGGTGGAGATTTTAATAAACACTGACAAGTACAAATATTAAAAGCCATGACCGCCAAATAGCCTCAGTAACTGTGATGTATCCGTGACACTAACGTTACCTAGCTATCAACCCAGTTAATGGTGCTAAAATACAAGCTAAAACTAGGACTGCAAGCAGTCATATACGGGCCCTCGTTCTGCGCGACCGCCTACCCAGTCCAGTGGGTGCCCTTGTGACCACATGTGGGCATGTGCGTGCAGGGGCAACCACTCATCACACAGTTAAAATTTTAAACAAATCACACAATGCATCAAGGAGTTATAAAATGTTGATGGTTCCTCCACTAGGGGGCACTCAGTGTACAAACAGAGAGGCTGGGTGTGTTCAGGACCGTCATCATACATGTGAAGTTTCAAGTCAATCAGGCAAAGCATGAAGGAGTTATCATGACTTGATGTTCCATGGCAAAGGTTCAAAATGGCGGCACCATAGCGGCCACACCCTTCAACATAGAGAAAAGCTTTCGATAACTTTTGGTCAGTATCATCTTTGGATGCTGTCAAAGATATTTGAAGTGCATTGGACAAAATCCCTAGGAGGAGTTCGTTCAAATACAACATGTGGAAATCATTGCAAAATGAGAAGAAAATGCAAAATGGCCGACTTCCTGTTTGGAGTAGACTCATGGTGCAAGAGACTTTTTTGTACATCTATGCAAGTCACACGTGTACCAATTTTCATCTCCCTACTCCAAAAAAACCCCTATGGGGAGTTTTTTTTTTGAAAGTTTCAAGGGGGCACTATTGAGGCATTTTGCCCCGCCCAAGGGCGATGCCCCTATGAATTGTAAGAGGTTGTCGTGCTTGACCTGTGTTTCAATTTTCATGATGATATGACAAAATTAAAGCCGTCAAAAGGAAGAACGTAATTTCATGGCGAATGGGCAATATTTGGCACGCCGCCACACGGATGCCGTTACTCATAACTTCACGGCGATCATCGCCTACGTTCACCAAGTTGTTCTGCATGTTTTAGAAGTGGAAGGAAGTTGATGGGGTTAAATATGTGACTTCAGTACCTGTTTAAGTATAATGTTCATATGGCGAAGGGTCAAAATGGCGGCACCATAGCGGCCACACCCTTCGACATACAGAAAAGCTTTCGATAACTTTTGGTCAGTATCGTCTCTGGGTGATCTGTAACAAATTTGAAGTGCATTGGACAAAATCCCTAGGAGGAGTTTGTTCAAATACAACATATGGAAATCACACCAAAATGAGAAGAAAATTCAAAATGGCTGACTTCCTGTTTGGAGTAGACCCATGGTGCAAGAGAGTTTTTTGTACGTCTACGCAAGTCACACGTGTACCAATTTTCATCTCCCTACCAATTTGTTCTGCATGTTTTGAAAGTGGAATGAAGTTGATTGGGTTAGGTATGTGACATCAGGACATCTTAAAGTAAAAATAGGACATTTCCCGCCACCACCGGGGGCGCTATGGCGCAGGTGGGAACTTACGATATGTAGACGTTCAGGGCAGAGCCCTCATGTCCAGCAAGTTTGAAGGATCTATGATGAAGTATGTGGGTGTGACAGCCGTTGGAAGTGAAATGGCGTGCTCCGAAAAGCTCGCCAAAGTTTGACGACCCCTAGCAGCCACGCCTTTTGACTTAATTAGAATCTTTTGATAACTTTTGATCACCATTGTGTTGTGATGATTTTGACCAAATTTGAAGACGATCGGATGAAATCACTAGGACGAGTTTGTTCAAATGTAAGTAGTGGAAATGGCCAAAAATGGCAAAACTTTGCTCAAAATCAAAACTTAAAATCAAAATGGCTGACTTCCTGTCGATATTTCACCATTACAGTAAGAGACTTTTTTGTGCGTCTTGGCATGGTAAATATGTGTACCGAATTTCGTGAGGCTACGACGAAAAAGCCCAATGCGGAGGGGTTTTGAAAATCTCTAGGGGGCGCTATTTCGAGATTTTTCTGCAACCATGTGCGACGCCCCCAAAATATCGAATTTCGGATCCGGCCGGACGACTTTGGAAAGTTTGGTGAGTTTTTGAGCATGGGAAGAGGCCGAAATTTCGATTTCAAGAGTGAGAATAATAATAATAATAATAATAATAATAAACAGCGCAATTACAATAGGGTCCTCGTAGGACGTTGCCTACTCGGGCTCTAATAAACTGTAACTCGCTGAAAATACATGGGCACAGACGTCTTAGATGGTCCATTAGTACAATAACCCGCACAGCAAGTTATATTAGTATTAAAATGCTCAGAAATGAGCTAATAGCCTGTTAACAGGCAGCTGCTAGCAGCCTTTTGGCAGCTGGATGCTACCTGTCAGTCACATCAACTATGCCCCTAAATATACACAACTTTAGACCTTTAAACAACATAACTAATGAGTTATGTAAGAATTTTTAACTCCATTCACGGTTTTAGAGTATCCCAGAATCCTTTGCGCGCTGGGGAGGGAGGCTTGATAATGGCTCAGCTTAATGCTAACTTTAACATTAAAAATGCCATAGACATGCTAATGCATTAGCATCAGCCCCATTTTTAAGTTATAAAATACATCAACTGTTTCAGAAGACCATAACAGGTTGGTGTAACATAAAAAAAGGTAAATATTACTCACAGACATATGCTCTTTAAAGTTTTTTTTGTGGAAAATTTAAGATAAAGCGAAATAAAACAAAGAACCAATGAAGCAGAAGATCAAAGATCAAAGCACTGCTTAATTGGTTCAAGGTTCAAAGCAAAGCCGCGCTGCAGAAACGGTTGATTATACAGACCTGCTGCAGGGTCTGTAATCAATGTAGAGAAATGATAATTTTCCTGACAAACACCCCCAAAAACAACGGCCACTCTGAAGGACCGATAAGGGAATCATTAAGCAAAAAGGCTACTGATGTTGATTGATCGAATAATTTCTCAAGGATACCCGAAAAAAAAAAAAGGTTCATGACACACAACCGTAACAGCCACACATTTAAAAAAAAAAAAAAAACTCACATTAAACACTCACGATTATCTTAGTTAAACACCTAAATATATATATTTTGGTTGAACTCACCTCCATAACAACGAAATGTTTCAAACAATTTACTTGTTACTTGTCTAAACGCTTGTTTACACTGACAACGAAATCTCGGCCTCCCTGGTGAGAACATGATTACGAGATTTGACACCGTAAGGGCGTCAACAGATGAGCTAAAGACCAAGAGGCCTCATGGTATTTGAATGGACTCGTCTTGATGGAACAGGTCCGGGAGCATGAGCCCGGTGTCACTTGCTGACCTGGGTGGCAACCACCACTTTAGGGGGTACTGATTCCATTAAAACTGGTTGCAGGTTCACAGACTAAAAGATGACGATATATGACTTGATATTAGTGTTTAATAGTGTTTAATAGATGTATACTGATGTATACTGATTCTGTCAGATCTGAGAAGTGAAGCAGAGTAGGTCGTGACTAATGTTTGGCTGAGGCTCCTTTGGAAGACCAGGGGCAGGGTGTTTTTCCATGTAGAACTGGAGTTGAAACAGGAAGGGTATTCACTGTAAAAACGTGTGCCAAATCTATATGTGGATCTGTGCCAGATCTGCTGTAGTGACCCTGAACAACTGGGGGCAGCCAACAGACAAAAAACAAAAACAACAACGGTAACCATGGGTGTTTCTTCAACAAAGTACTTGGACGAGCCATTCTCAATATCTCCTATTTACAGTATGAGCACTGAGCCCAAATTGTGACCTTGACCTCTGACCAAGTCGTTCAACCAATTTTTATCAAAATTAACTCACTGTCCTTGATTGGCCCTCAATTATGACCTCCGCCAAGGAGGTTGTGTTTTCACCTGTGCTTATATGACTGTCTATTTGCCTGTTAGAATAACTCAAAACCAATGAACAGAGTTTCATGAAATTTGGCAAGCAGACACATAGTGTTACAAGAAAACAAGTGTTTCAATGTTGGAGGTGACGCAAAATGTATTCTGGAATCGAGATCCATAAGAATGTTTGACTCATAGCAACATCTAACTCAAAAAGATGTACGAGCATGTTGATACAGTTCGATCAGATTGATAATGTCCCAGAAAATGAAGGATTTTATTCTGAATTCGATCTAGAAACATATATGGCCTTGGTGGAGGTATGTGCTTTCTGAGTGCCTAAACATTGTCTAAACATGGGCAGGAACAGCGGATGGAAAACAGGACCGCCACATGCTCTACCACTAGAGAATACTTTAGTTCATACAGAAAATATTTTCTTCCATTAAAAAGAAAGTAATTATGGAAGCACACACAGACTTTGATCAATGTTTGGATCAGCTCAAGGCCGAATACTCTGTACTCAGAAGAGACGAGTGGTTAAAATCCAAGATGGCAGACCCGGAGAGACAGCGCAGATGCCAGAATGTTCAGATTGTGGATTTACCTGAAGCTATTGAGGGTTCGCACCCTTCTGTTTTTTCTCCCAACACCTCGTCAATGTGTTTGGATTTGAGGTGCTCACTTCCACCGCCGGAATTGGACAGGGTGCCCCGGAGCTGGGGGCCCTGTCACACCTCGATGATTTAGCTAGTGTATGCTGACAGCCCCATTTCCACTGAGTGGTTTGGGTTGGTACTGCACAGTATGATACGTGTCAGAACAGTTAAGTCGGGTTTGGTTTGCGTTTCCATCACCGGTAGAACCCTTTTGTTTCGCAGGTGTATTGACAAGCATGTCATCGAGTGCACATACACTGTCGCGTGGCATCTCTTCTCCACACAGAGGCAAAACAGAGTAATTTAACATTTTTATTTTTAGTTTATTTTTGTCTTGGTGGATCATGGCATTTATTTTCATTGCGTGCAGACTGTTGAAGAATCGACTGATGCATATGATAAATGCTGGCGTGAATGAATGATGCACTGTGATTGTCACAGGAGTGTGTCATCATTTATTTATTTACTCATTTTAATTACAGGTGAACCCCGTTAACTCGCGCATGACTAAGTTGCAATTCGGCTTTGGTCGCAGTCAATTTGTAGACAACTGTATAATATATTGTATAGTTTTTGGTCAACTTCATTAACTCGCGGTTTCAGATAACTCGTGGCCTGATTTTGTGGACCCCAACTGACGCAAGTTATTCACCTGTATTCAGTGGTGGACAAAGTTCCACTAATTTGCTAGCCGTTAATTAGCAAAGCTAACTTTTTCGTTACAGGATTAGCTTTTCAGCTAACTTTGAAAACCATCAGCGGACCAATTAGTTTCCACTAAATATAGTTCCGCTATCTTTTTTTTTTTTTTTTTTGCTGGCATAGTGAGTAAAACTTAACAGTCAAAATAATCTATCAACCCTAAAAATCATACATCAAAATGCATAGAACACTGCCATCTACTGGATGGGAGTGTGGGGGAAGTGACTGAGAGGAGACTCATTTCCCATAATACCTTTTGGCGCGTGTGTCTAACATTCAAACCATCAGAATAAATGCAGTGCTTTAAAAGATATTGCAATATTTTCACTTTATAAAAATGATAGTTGACGTAAATACTGATAAACTGTCCGGAATTAGTTTTGATATAACAATGAGTTAAAAGTGCCTTGCTTTTGATGCCTCCTGCCATGTTGTGTGTGTGAAAAGTAAGTGATACTTCCTTACAGCAGCGGGATGGGTGCATAAAGACAAAAGCTCTGGCTCGTTGTTCGTTTTGGGTTTGTGATCACCTTTGACTTTACTCAGAAGCCCCTGCGGTGCTTACACTCAAAATTGGCTTATCAGTAGTTAATACTAATAGTTAGTGGTTAGCAATTAGCTGCAACTTTCGCTAATTTTTTATTTTTTTTTTAGCAGTTTATCAGTTTAGTGTTATAAAAGTTCACTTTTAAGTTAGTGGATTAGTGGTTATCGAAACTAACTTTTTGACTAGCTGTGC
This sequence comes from Thalassophryne amazonica, assembly GCF_902500255.1. NCBI lineage: Eukaryota > Metazoa > Chordata > Actinopteri > Batrachoidiformes > Batrachoididae > Thalassophryne > Thalassophryne amazonica. The sequence continues at coordinate 57,154,843 of NC_047120.1, read as the reverse complement.
CCACCACTGCCAGTATTATTTTGGAAGGCCTATGGTTGGTATATTGGTTGTGGGTATTTGTAAAGGTTTGGGTTGTGGCACATTTATATGTACTTTAATTTAATGTTTGCACTTTGTAAGTGATATGTAGGTGTTTTGTTTTTGAAAATAAAAAAATTGATAAAAAACATTCTAATCTAGCAGGTATAATTGAAAATAGCCGCAGACCATTTCTTTGAATACTCAACCTTGAAACACTGAACAAAACATTTCATTTTACAAACATGTCTTGTATCCCAAAAATATCAACGTGAGCCAGATTATCCACATCATTTCCTTCCTTACCCATCCTTTCTGTAACTATCGGCCAATTATGCCCCTCTCACATGTACAATGTTCTCTCTCACATGCTTATTTCTCTTCTTACCCACCTCCTCCCCTCGTGTCTTACAGAGACTTTTCCCCCCTCTGCAATGGCACTTCTCTTTTCTACCGTATCTGAGCTCCTCCAGTAAACCTGCTTAACGGCTGTTCTGGTGCTACGCTGAGCTGCCATGAGAGTTGCTGTGCTCCCTCAGTATAACGCGCCCGGTACGGCACTCTGAGGCCCAGAGAGGCTGTAAGAGAGGCGCAAACTGCCCATCTTGGTGTTTATACTGATTAAATGGATAACAAAACATTCTCAAGAGCACGTATTGAGGCTTTTCAGGTTTCAAATCCCACAAAACCTCGGAGAGGTCGCTGCACTGCGAGATCTCAGTAACATTGAGAACCGCACTGATACGCTCTGATCACGCTTCACTTTAACCGCTGCACACGGACAACACAATTAACATTGCAACATAAAACTATTTTTATATTGTGCCTAAAACTCTTGTGAATATATTCTCTGGGTTTTTAGACATTGTTATTGTGTTTATTTTATGTAAACGTGAGAATCACAGTCTGTCTCTCCGTTATTTTCAGTGGGAGCTGCTGTGAGCTACAATCGCTTCCTGATCATGTCGTTCTGGGGGAAAGTGAAGTTTGCTCTTTAACGTCTTGATTATTGTTCTTTACAACACTGTTTGCCCTCTTTGTTCCAGAATAATATATGTCTGAAATTCGGTTTGCGCTTATTAAATTCCATGCAGATTAAACGTAGCAGACACAGATTATTTGTTATAATTGTTTTAGCAAGTTTTCAGGGTATCATGCAGCAGTCTCTTATTAACGTGACGAAAAGCATAAAAAAATACATTTTTGTAGTATAATATTCATTTACAATTGTCATCGTGTGGATTCTCTACGTTGTTTTGACTGCAGCGTCTCTCCGGGATGCAAGGGATTATGCGATACGTGAAAACCCTGAATGTATGTGTCTGTGGGTAACAGATGTAGTGGTGCAGCTTGGCTAAAATTTCCATAAAAAATTGTTCATTTTGTGATCAAAGCATGGAATTTGGCACACATATTCTAAATTAACTCATGTTTATTCTTGCATCACCTTTTACCAAAAATTGGAGCAACTTTAACTTTTAAGCCCATTTTTGCCATTTTTACCCCATTACTCTACAACATTCACTCAGACAGTCCAAACTATACCTTTTTGGAATTGTTATGATCATACAAATAATGTGGTATAGTTTTCAACATAATTGGAGCATTTTAAAATTTTGACCCTTGTAGCTCATTAGAGGTCAGCTCCAGGATGGCTCCATATCTGAAAATAAACATTAGTTAATTTAGAATATGTGTGCCAAATTTCATGCTTTTATCACAAAATGAACAACTGTTTTGCTACGCCGCCCCACTAATGCAGCACTGCATCATAGCACGTGTTACAGCTGCATATTTTTATGCAGAAACCATATTCTGGTTGATGTGTGTATGTGTGTATCAATTTCACCGATGCCTACGTCTCCCAAAACTTAACAAAATGCAACAGCAATTTTAAGGGACATCATGGATCATAGTTGATACACTGACCCCCACACCTCAGCCTGCACATGAACCCCAGATTACTTTCAAAGATTACATAATGTGAACTACAGGTCGACTGTCATGGTACATACTTTTAAGGTATTAATTGCGCAACCACAAATGCATCTTAAACCCATTACTTGGAATCGCCATTCTCAACATCCCCTATACAGAGTATCGACACCAGGCCTAAATTCTGATCTTGACCTTTGACCATGATGTTCAGCTTATTTTTCTCAAAATTAAGTGTCCTTCAATCATTCCTCTGTGTTCTGTCCAGATTGGACCAAATGTCTGGGAGTTGTTTTGTTCAAACATGGACGGGCAAAAACAATACCAACCACATGCTCTACCACTGGAGTGTACTTGTTCAGACTGAAAAAGTTCATTTTTTGCCATTAAAAATAAATAAATAAATAAGTATGTAATTACCATCCATTTGGTAGAAGCAGACATAAACACTTCAGTCCAAAAACAGCATAAAATGTAGTGGCATAATGGAACATGATTGCAGACCCATTTCTGGAATATTCCACTTTGAAATGGTGAACAAAACATTTTATTTTCGGCAGTTAGCGTCCAAGTCTCACAACCATATAGTAAGACAGGAAGCACCAGCACCCTAAAGACTTGGACCTTCGTTCTCCTGCAAAGATATCAGCATCACTGAAATCAAATCTCATTCCGAACTCTAACAGTCATTACAATTTCAAACGGTGGTCAGCTCACTACCAAGTAAGTTACCCACAAACTGCTGCATTAAATGTAAAGGAGCTGTATCTCAGCACACACCCTGTCGTGGAAGTATATCGCAAAAAATGCATACGGTCTCAGAGTAAGCAACAGTCCAGACATTTATGTGCCGTATGTCACAGAAGTTTAAAACAAACTGTTTTGGGTCTAAATTTATTTAGAAATTTATTTAGAAATTACTACACACACATATACAAATACTGGACTTTGGGGATGTTTAATATGAAACCTCAACTAAAATTAAATGATAGATTAAAAACAGATTCATGCATAATATGACCCCTTTAATGATGGAATAAAAATAGTAAGATTTGATAAAGAGCAAAAGTGTGACAATGCAGAATCATGATCTCCTTTGCACCTTCATGTTCTATTTTTTTTTTTCTAGAGCTCAAAGAATATATTGGTAAACAGATAATAATAAATAACACCAATGACACCAAATCGGTATTTGTGTTATTTCTGCAGTTATGAAAACTTTAGGTGACACAGAAACACTTTGGATTTAGGAAATGGTGCCATAGCATTGTTTACAGCATTGTCAAGCATGGCTGGGACCTCATCACCCCTTTGGTGACATTAGCTACAAGAGGCAGGGGCAAAGTGACTTCGATCAGAGTGGGCATTTTATGGCAAACGGCCATCTGAGTGATGGGCCATTTTTTTGTCATGAAGATTTGAGAACAAAATGTTAGGAATCAATGGCATTTTTCATGTAAATATAATCGGGAGATATACCAGTTTCGCATCCCCCCCCCAAAAAATCGATAGTGGTCTGGTGCTACTTTTTTCTCCCTCTTTTGGCTGAACACTCCCGTCCCTCTCAGTCTCTCAGGGGAAGCTCGGGGCCCATGTGGAGTTTTATTTATATAATTTACATAGTCTACGACGGACCTTGGTGCCGCCTTGCAACCTTTAGCTTTTACTGCAGCCAGACCCTCGTAAAGCAGCGCTCTTTGTGATGAGAGAGCGCGACAGGCACAGAGGAATGAAAGAGCGACAGCAATGGAGAGCAGAGCTGTCTGAGTTGCGCTTCACAAAATGCTGATTGTAAAAACACTTGGTGCTTTTTAGCTCTCTGGATGTTTGCAGTGTGTGTGTGTGTGTGTGTGTGGGGGGGGGGGGGGGGGGTGCACTCACATCTGCACGCCAACACCACTTCTCACTCTGTTGTACTCTGTACGGCTGCTTACTTGACCAGAGAACCAGGGCTCAGGCCTTCATCTACCAGCCATCACATGCTTGCTCTCTTAGGATTACTTAGGATCCATCTGGCCGTGCGGGTCAAAGGTCAAACAGTAATCTGTTTAACAAGCTTGACTTCACCTGGTGATGTGCAGGACTGCATGCTTCTTTTAGCATTGTTTATCAAGACGCTAATTGCTAACAAATTACACACACACACACACACACACACCTCTTTGAAAGAGCTCAGCCACAATTACATCATTTTTACGTGGGAGGGCACGAGTAGCAACAGGACACTGGCATTATAAACCTACGCTGGCAGACCACGAAAGGTCAGAACTCCAAAACGGTTTAAAGTCACTCCTGAAAATGATCTTTGGCTTTTCTCGTGAGGTAAATCTGCCCTATGATTGGATTTTGGAAAACCATGTGACGGTGAACCAATTCTGACTGGACACTCACATTGCGCACGTCATCACACAGCTTCTATGAGGAGTACAAAGATGGCCTATGGCTGGCTCGAACGTCCGCGGAGTTAACCTTTTAGCAAAAAAAAAAGTAACTTTCTATCTCATATCATTCAAAAGTTATTTATAATTTAGTAAAGCTTGGTCTTAGCCGTCGTATATGACGGTGTCGACCCCAGAGAGTTAAACGCGCACCTGAAATTAAATTAAGTTACATGGAATACATTTAATGAATGAGAAAAGAACAACAAAAATGAACATAATGAGGTGAGTAATAACTGATATTTTTTTTTTATTTGTGATGAAATTAGACTTTTTATTGAAACTGGCATTTCAATGTACGTGATACTGGCTATGCGTGTGCATTGGCCCACCTCCTGTTCAGGCAGAATTTCCCATGGAGAGCCCTTAGCCCTCTGATGGGAGAAAGGGGTATATTCACACAGAGTGTCTCCAGATTTCATGATCTGATATATTTCTGTATAAAATGTCAGCACTAATAGGGCAATTGCATGTGCCAGTGTGCATGCCCGGAAGTATCACTTGTGCAATGCATCATGGGATAGTCTGGATGCCTACAGCCGGCGTTTATGGATGTAAACAAAGAAAGATGCGGCACTTTTAAGCCAATTTTGTACCCAGAAAATGTACCTGGAGGTGTTATTAACTCATGTTGCCCAGCAACGTCAAATTTTTTTTTCACGGTCCTTCACTCATCCAAGGTCACTGCCGCCTGTCAGCCTCCTGGACACAGGTGTTTTTACTGATTTCTGCCAAACTTGGTGTACCAATGAAGGCCGGTTTTGAAATGGCATTGAAATAATTCATTTTAACCAAATCTGGCACAAATCGAGGTGGATTCCAGAATGGCCCTGGCAGGGTCAACAATTTTGGTGAAGGCCAGGACCATTGGGGTCAAATGTCAGACTTCTGTAGTCTTTATGGTCATTATGGACATGGGTAGTCCAATTTTATCAGTCACATTTAAGCCTCAAGAGTGTTAAAAAGTGATGTTAGAATATAAATGAGGAAAAAAAAAAAAACTCCACATGTGCAGTTTCCTCCAAAAGTATCAAAACATCTTGTATTTTTCTCACGGAACTATTGGATTTGATGCAACAGGAGTCATCTTCATCTGATAAAACTTGCTTTCATATCGATTCCAAATGTCTTCTTGGCCTTGAGGTTCCAATACTTTCAGAGGAGACAGCATTTGCCAGGTAGCACCAAGACAGAAGAAGAGTCTCAGCACAGACATAAGATGTTTTTTTTAAAAAAAGGTTCCATTTTTAACTTCATTAGAACTAATAAGGGGTATATATCTCTGCTGTGCCATTAGTCGCACCAGCAGCGACCTCACCAGAGCCACGCTGCTTCTCAATGAAGCAGACCCGATGTGTTATTTTAATCAACTTGGCCTGCTGGCATTAATTATCCAAAAGGGCGGTGAACTGGGGCTCCCTGCGGGCACAGAGGGGGAGGGAAAGGGGGGGGGGGGGTCCTCTAATTTAAGGGCTTCAGGGAGACTAAACAAAAGCAACAAACAAAATCAGGTAAAAGAGAGAAACAAGAGCATTAAAAAGTGCACTAGTTCTTGTTAGCCAGCATTAAAGAACACTGTGAAAGAGTAAATGCCCTTTCAGACTATTGACTCCATGCAGGTTTAACTATAAAAAAATGTCATGGGTTGTGATAGAAGTGTGGACAGAGCTGTAGGAGATGTGTCTGGAGACCCAAAAACATCCAGATGTTAGCCCGACTTCAGAAGACCTCAAACTGTGGAAGCAAGTCCAGATGCTCAGATCATCACACTCTACAGACCAGGAAGAACACTGAAGATAAGTAGATGTTGGACTCTGCTGCAACCACACATGGATTTGCATTTAATTTCACTTTGTGATTGGCGATTTTTAAATACGAGTTTGCTGTGAACCTGAATATGCAGCCATTCCAAGACAACTGACGGTCAACGCAAAGAGAGCAAGATGGTGCTCTAGCAGAGTATTGGATGTTCCGAAAACACTGCTGGTATAGTTTATCATCAACTACAAGGCAAAAGTGAATGTGAAAGTAAAGCATACGTCCTTCAAGTAGCCCTTAACTTACTGTCAAGGTACCAACTGTGCTAACTAGCAAGCAAGTGAGATCCATTCATCATAATGGCTCACCATGCCAACTAGCTTGCCATGTAGCTACTTTGAAAACAAGACCATTTGTCTCTCAGGTAACATGTATGCATATGCTGGTGCTTCTTTGTTTGGTTATTTGTTTCCTTTCCCTCTGTTTTCCTCCTTCACATGTTTCTTTTCCTCAGAGCATCTTCGTGGTGTCTCTCTCTATGGTTTTGCTGCCCTCTCGTTGGTCCTGTGTGTCGTTCTCTGTCTCAACTCCCACTGTGATTTCTGGTTGTTGTGTTGTTTTTATTTCACCCCTCGAGGCACTTGGAACAGTGTGTTGGTGTCTCTTTAGCTTCATTTTTGGTTTTACGCCCTCTGTCGCTTTTGTTATTCCTCAGGCTTGTGACTCTGTCCACTGTGCTTGTTGTGGTGACCCTCTTGTTTTATCAATAATCATAATTAATATAAAGCAGCTGTCAAACTGTGATGGAAATTTCAAAATCCATTTGTGACCATTTATGTCCTATACAAGTCCTTTTCTCATTTGTTAAAAATGCGTTCCCTTGTTTTGTGCATGACTTCAGACGAAGAGCTTCCCCAATGGTTGCACAACTATTTATCATGTTGTCCTGTATCAGTGCGTTATCTGTTCATCTTCTCTTCACATCCAGAAGTGATGCACACAAGCATTCTGTGGTTGTGCACTCATTCCATCAGAGCCCCGAATCCACAGGAGACCAAGACATTAGGTGATTTTTTCCACCGTACAAATTATTCAAATCTGTTCCAATCAGTTTACTAAGTTAGTCACAGTCTGACCACACCTTCTGTCTCCTCATGTTTCTGGTATTTTGTTGTAATCTGTTGTCCCAATTTCCTTGTGTGTCCACATCCTTTGCTCTCCTGTGTATCGCGGTTCCATCACAGATTAGACGTGTATCTCTATAAGGGGCCTCCTCTTCACATGTCCAGCTAGATCACTGGTTCCATCCCATGTTCTTGCTGTGTTTTTAGCGCTCTCTTGTGTGCATTCCAGTGTGAATATTTCCTAGTGTTTTGCTAGTGAGTTGAATTCTCTACAGAGTTGTTATCCCCACTGTTGCTACGTGTACTTCTAAATGGCAAAATGCTAAATGAACTGCATTTATTTTGTGCTTTTCCATCTATATCAGAAGCTCAAAGCACTTTACATTGATGCCTCACATTCACACACACACTGATGTCAGGGTGCGAGGCGCTCATGACACACCAGGTGCAAGGACCTTGCCCAAGGGCCCTTAGTGATGCTCCAGCCAAGGATGTTCTGGTCACAAGCCCATTGCTTAACCACTAGACCATCGCCTAACCATAGGAATACCCCATAGGAATACCGTAGGAATGGAACATGTGTATTCGTTATGATTTCCGTGTTCCCTGCCAACATATTTTGACCCTGTGAGTGTGAATAAAAATATAATTTACACTACATACACAAAATAATGTGAACACAGCTTCAGACTGTGTGCGACAGAAGTGCGCCCAACCACTGGTGCTGTCAGACGTGACAAGAAATGTTTGCAGGGTGTTAAATACTAATGCATGTAGAACAATGGGGAGAAGATTGTAAAAAAAAAAAAAAAAAAAAAAAAAAAAAAAAAAGTCTTCAAAAGCATTAAAAAATGAGGGGTTATTTTATGTGAATGTGCAAAAAAGAAGATGAGGGAAGACAGGATGCGAGCATTGAGAAGGAAGGACGTTATGGGGGGAAAAGGAAATTCTTTCCCCTCCAATCCACAGGAGAAAAGCCCAATATGCCAGAAAAGCGGAGTGCAGCACTAAATCAAAGCCGTTAAATCATCACGTGTTAATGACGCCGTTAACCCGCGTCTCCCGCCTTCTTTCCCCTTCACTAAAAGCCTTTGCAGAGGTTCCGTCATCTCTAATTCATCCTCTCAACAGACAGATGATGAAGCCAGACAGAGGCGGCGGGAGAGATGTCGAAGGGCCGCGAACTCTCTCGCGAGATGCTCAATCCCAAATTGCGATCTCAGTGTTGGTGTCGTTAGTGTGCGGCTGACCTCCTGCAGACTAGAGGTGGGCGATACCGGGAATTTTGGTATTGAGCCGATACCAAGTAAATACAGGCCCAGTATCGCCGATATCGATACAGATACTTTTTCATATTTAAGCTTCATAGATCCAAAGGATCCAAAAGACCTAGGATAGAATTTCGCCAAACATTGTATGTGACAACAAAATACTTTATTATCACAATCAACATCTTTGTTTAAAAAAATATCACTCACAACTTAAAACAAAATCTCCTGAGGTAGAGGGCTGACTCGAGGAGCGCTAAGTGGGCGGGCCAGGCTGAGACTACCTGCATGGCTGTTGGCTAGCGCTGCTGAGCCACGTGATGGCGCATCAACAAAAGACCAGAGGGGGGAGAGTGTGCTACTCCGTGTTGTATGACACAGCGCAGAGCTGCTCTTTTACAGACAGAGAGTAGACTTTGATGAATCTGCGTGCACAGCAGTCAGTGCGTGCGGGAGAGACAAAAAGCTTGAGTATTGATCTTTTTACACGAGGATCGTTTAATATCAATACCAGCGTTGGTATCGATATTATCAATATTACGATAGATCCGCCCACGTCTACTGCAGACAAGCTAACCTCTGTCGTATCAACAACAGACGAGTCGGGCATCGCGCGGCTCCCACTGATGAGAAACGGCGTTGTTGTGAAAATGAGAGCACTCATTCTGTCAAATTTGGAGGATTTGTTTGGGGGGGGGGAACATTTTCACTATGCACAACACAGTCGCGGCACATTAAGAAGTTATTAGCTAGTGATTTAGTTTAACCGCACAAAACTCAGAGAGGCTGACCGTCAGCTGAATCAGACCTCCCACATATTTATTTATCTTGGGGATTTTGGAAACAGATGTCAATCACATGCATCTGTGATCATCAGTCTGCCAGCACCGTGAAATGACTCCATTTGGAGAAATGATTAAATCAACACAATCTCTGGCGCAGCCCCCAAACTGAAATGTTTATTCTGCCAGCTCTGTCTTCTGCAAGCGAGCAGAAATGTTTCAACAGTCTTTCGCTGGCAGTCATTGGTCCAATAACTTCTCACGTCTATGGTGTCTCAGGGTGTTTACCCACCTTAAAGTATCTTTAAATCATCTCCAAATAAGTCAGAATGCTGTGGCTCGGGTTCTAACCAACATGTGCAATATTACTCCTATTTCATTTTCACTTCATTGGCTCCCAGTGGCTTTTATTCATTATACAATTCTGATTTTAACATTTAAAGCATTGCAGTATCTGCAGATAAAACCTCAAAGAGTTATTTACTGTTAGATATTAAAATTTTCACTGATAAAACTCTATAATATTGTGACAGACAGAATGCAGCCATATGAATGAAGACACCTGAAATGGTTTTAGAGCGGTTAGCATTCAGAAAAGCTTGATTAAGTTTTGTTTCAGAACGTGACTGACAACCCGAGTGAGGGGTGCAATTTAAAACGTGATTCCCGATGGATTTAATCATTCACATATCTTGAAAACAACATCATCTCTCCAAATTCTCTTGTGTCACGTAACATGACGCTAATGGGCTAGCTAGTTAGCATGTTTTGAGTAGCTGCCAAAGCTGAAGTTGCCATTTAGCTCTAGACAGCAGTGGCTAAACTTCATGTTATGGATTACATGTATTATTTTCTGAAGAAAAAGAAAATAATACATTTGCATAAATTCTCATTAAAAAAGTTTTACAGATGATCAAAACACCTTCAACATATTTATGGCACACAAACCTTAAACCTTAAAATTGCAATGAAAACATCTACTATAAGCAACAGGTTTGCCGTCGTTTCTCACAGCAGCCTGTACTCAAGGTTCTTGAAATAAAGTAATATCTTTTCACTTGGTGGACATTTACCATTAATGCAGGTACAATAGAATGTCACCAAGAGCTCTAGTTGTTAATATGGACACAAAGCTTTATATGTATGATTATAATTTTACATAAATTTCTATGTAATTTAAGAAAGTGGTTAAAAATACAATAATGTAGCAGGTTTAGAGTTATCTCTTTACAGATGAGTATACTTTCAAAGTTTTGCATGCAATAACAATGAAACAGAAAACCACTGTAAAAACACAAAACAAAAAAACAAAATAAAAAACATTATTTTCATTATTTTATTTATTTTTTTTAACTTTGTAGGTCAATTTAAAGAAAAAACCCTCCACCACTTAGGAAATGGTTATTTTTCCGTGACCAGAAGAGGACTTACTCTGGCTATTTGTCCGGAACACAATGTGATGGGAACACTGGGGGGGTTATGTTTAGAGGAAGGAGTAGAGTTAGAAATAGCAAAATAAAAAAAAATAAAAAAAATGTTACGAAAATATTAAAAACTCACTGATCCGCTAAAATGGGTCACGTGATGACGCCATCGTGCTCAACCAATTACAACGTGACCACAAGAATAACCATTGCCCGATGCTTATATATCAGTATCAGCATCAACATCAGTCAAAATGAGTTTGAAAATATCAGCATATTAGCTATTAGCAAAAATCCAATTTAGCGCACCTCATCACCATCTGGCAAGTCACAAACAGTAGACTAACTCCAGGCAGAAGAGCTCCTCTTGGTATCTCAGATTATTTATTCATTTGTTTGTTTGTTTAGTTATTGCTGTGTTTAGGAAGAAAACTGTACCCTGAGATGTGGGCTGCTCCGGGTAACACAAAAAACGGGATGTTCACCCGAAGGCACCGGGGAGCGGAGCGCCTGCATGGTATCAGACTGAGCACAGCTCCAGCGAACAAATACATACTAGCACGGACAATGGATTTTGTGAATATGCAGCAAAATGGGGGAGGAGTGGCATCACAATGGCGGGTCCATATCACAATGTCTGTCTGTCATCCATCGACGATGGAATTAGTCAACTGGCCAATCCTAATGTCTAGCCTTCATCTTTAACATCTAACATTTAAGAAGCATCTCCAATGGCATTAATGTGCCCTATTAATATCTTCAAGATGTTATTCTTGCATTAAGTTATGGATCATTTTCAAAAAATTGGCTTCAGTTAAGTCAGAGTGTTGTGGGGTTTTTTTTTGTTTATAAAAACAGACAATGAGATACTGTATATATTCCTTAACCCTGTGTCCCGCCCTCCACATCTTCTTGCTCTCCTTCTCTACCTCCAAACCCCTTTTTTCTCTGGCTCTCTCTCGGCTGAGTGATAAACGCTGTCTGCTGGCTATAAATCCAGGGGGAGTCCTGACAGGCGTCCCAATAAAGCGCTCCATTTTCTGCCGGTTTGGTGGGTTTGTCAGGGGCCCAGAGGAAGTGAGATAACATTAAGAGGAGGAGGAGGCAATGCAATTTCATTTGTGGCATACACACACACACACACACACACACACACACACTCATAAACAAACACCGGCAAATCAACACAGAGAGATGAAATACAATAAGCAATACACAGACCCATTCAAAATGAGTGAGTCATGGTCCGAATGGCCAAAGTGCATAAACTACAAGTCACTTTGTGCAAATGTAAACACGTAATATAGTGCAGCAGATAACTGAAGCAATCCTACAAATGGTGATGGAAGCAACAAATTCAGGACAAATACTCCTTAAGCTGGGCAGACACTGTACGATATTTTCAATCATTGTACTCGGCTCCAGCTCAAAGTGTACGATAAAACCGCAGGGTGTAAAAGTTCAGAGCGTACGATTTATGTTCTCACACTATACGGCCCGATGCTCTGATGCGATCTGTCTGCTCACATTGTACATTCAAAAACCACACGTCGGAGTCGTGTTTCCAGAAGCAAAATGTAAAGAGAAGCTTTTTTTCCAAAACTTTATTTACATTTCTTCTTTTTACAAAAACTCTCAATGGGAGTCGACAAAGTTTTAACAACAACCAAAAAAAAAAAAAAAAAAAAAAAACTTTAGATGAAAGACTTTACATGAGTTGAAGAAGGGGGGGAAAAGAAACAGAAGCTGCTCTCCCAAAGAGATGATAACTGTTTATGCTCTCTCCAATTCCGCATCGGCGTTTGCACATGCACAGCGCAAGAGGTTGGACGCTTGTAGTGGGATACCCTCATGATGGCCAACCAGAATATCAAACAGGTTTGATTTTCATCTGATCATATGATTGCTGATCAGGAGGTGGTCGTGAGAGGTTAAACACAGCTCATTACTCCATGTAAACTACACGATGCAGGACGTGTGTTAAAGCTGAAACTCAGTGCGATCCAAAAAATTCTCGCACGAGTGAAAAATCAGCTGAAAAAGGGCCAAAACTCGCATAGTGTAAGCCCAGCTTACTCTTTTGAAAAAACCAATTGACCATTTGAATTTCCAATAGGTGGCCAAGTAGGGGTCAAATTACCCAGGAGTCAAAATTAAAAGATACTCCAATCATATTGAAAACTACACCACATTATGTATCTGAGCATAAAGATTCCAAAAAGGTATAGTTTGGACTGTCTGACTGAATGTTATAGAGTTATGAGGTAAAAACAGCAAGAATGGTGACAAAGGTCAATTTCAGTTTGTACAGGGGTCGAAAGGTAAAGTTGCTTCAATTTTGGTAAAAAGTGTTGCAAATTATTGGGTGAGCTCATAGGATTAATAAATAGAATAGTTTTGACTGTGTTGAATGTTTGGTCTGCAAAGTAAAAGTCAAACAATGTGGACGTCCATTGGATTCTATGATACGTGACATAACTTACCCCGTAACATGATAACTAAGCGTGACACATGGTGCAAACGATTCCTTTTTAAAACCCTATTAACTCAACCAATAATTTGCATTACTTTTTTTTTTTTTAAACCACAATTAGAGCAACTTTAAATTTTGACCCCTGTACAAACTGAAACTGACCTTTGTCACCATTTTTGCTGTTTTGATCCCATAACTCCATAACATTCAGTCACAGATTGTCCAAACTATACCTTTTTGGAATCTTTATGCTTCATGACACATAATGTGGTGTAGTTTTCAATATGATTGGAGCATCTTTTAATTTTGACCCCGGTGTAATTCTTCAACTGACCCCTACCTGGCTGCCTACTGAAAATTCAAATGGCCAATCATTTTTATTATAAGAGCAATGTCTAAGAAGTATTTGTGTCAAATTTGGTGCTTCTATCACCATTTGCAGGATTTCTCTGTAAATATCCTGTTATCTGCTGCACTAATAAGGAGATTATGCGCCTGACTTTTAGAATGATGGTCTGATTTTCAGTATTGCTGTCCACTGCCTAGCTAATGGACATCCATTTGTCCTGTTTTAAGGGGACTGGGGAGGCGACGGTCTTGCAGTTTAAGCGGCGGGCTTGTGATCGGAGGATCACAGGATATTGCTGAAGGACTGTGGTCTGATTGTGAAACTTAGTGAGGGACAACTTGTAAAGTTGCAATCTCTGAGTTCATTGTAAACCTTCATTTAGACGTCCATGTTTGGGTTTGGATGTCTTCTGTTTGGAGGTCACACAAATGGCCTGGGCCACCTCCAAACTACCTGCTGTTGAATCGATGCAGATGTTTTGTGCATTTTAAAGTGTTTTCTGCTTCTGCTGGTGTTGTGTCTTAGTTTGGAGGTGCCCTATTGGTTACCGTAACTTTTGATGGTGAATTTAAAGTTTTTACGGTGAGTTTGTCCAAATGAAAAACTAAAGTAGTCATCCACGAATGTCTGTCAAGTGCTTCCTATAGACCATTTCTTCACTTTCCTCTTCTACTTGAGAAGATTCTACCTACACACCTGCTTGTTGACCATACTTTTCCCACCCAATCACCACATCTTTTATCTTTACTGGCTGACGGTTGTGAAATATATATTCCTGATACTACACCGTCTGCAGGAAGAGACTTATCTCAAATTCAAAACGTCAGAAATCCAGTAATATCAGTAATCACAGGCTTTTTGCAGAGCACGAATACCTAAATGTAATTTCTTTACAAATCGTTAATGAAAAATCAAAATGAAGTTCAAGACTATAAAAAAATAATAATAAAATAAAATTAGAAGACAAGAGTGAGTGAGTGCTTCAGGTTCTCGTTTTTCTTAAGAGATTTCCCACCTGGTAGCAATTTGACTTCAGTCTGGTAAAGCGAACCCTGGGAAGCAAAAGTAACGTCTGCTAGGTTTGCGGTTTCATTTTTGCAATCAAATAAATCACAACCTTACAGAAAATAATTTTTGTCTTTTAATGGCCTCACCGGCGTTTGAAGTTCCTCGAGGGACAGCAAAGCTTTGAAGTCTCCAGGAGAGGTGCAGCGAGAACCTTCCTGTGTGTGTGTGTGTGTGTGTGTGTGTTTCATTTCATTTCCTTCTGAAAGTTCTGAAATACAACACCTGAGGTAACTCCAGACAAAGGAAGAGCTTTCTGCCTGTAGTTGGTCGGGCAAATAAAATGGCTGTAAAACATTGGCAACAAAATCAAACTTCTGAGGACTTTTTTTTGCAATTCATGTGAGAACTGCTATCTGAATATTGTTGGTAAGGTTTACCGCTACAATGTACTTCAGCCTCCTGAAGGACATTCATCCATCTATCTGTGAAAGGTTTCACAGAAGAATGTTGATCATCATATTGCCGAAGTAAGGACAACATCATGTTGCCAAATTAAGGCTGACTGATAATTCAAGAGTAGATCTGAGCAAAAGTTGTTATATTTTCAGAATGTCAACAACAACTCTATAGCAAAATGACAGATTGGAACTGTAATTCTAATTGTCATAGCGACAAAAGGGTAAGTCCCGCTAAACACTGCCATTTCGTTTTGTTTTTTTCCTCCCCCAAATCCAATATTGCCATAATGTCATCTGTTATAAGGTTTAACAAGCTCTCAGTCTCTTCGTCCATCCACACTTACCATATTTGATACAAAGTGTCTGTCCATATGTAGCCGTATAATAATATCAAATTCTATTTGTACGTAATGTGTTAGTGGTTATTTTTAGGATGAGGAGTTATTAGATTAAATAGAACTTTACTGATCCCTTGGGAAGACTCCCTCAGGGACATTGAGGTTCCAGCAACACTGTATAACAGCACACATGGTAAGAAGCACACAGAGCATCAAAACTGAAAGTTAAAAAAAAAAAAAAAAACAGTTTGCAAATATCAATATAAATACACAAATATAAATACCATGCATACTGGTCGTTATTAGTTTGAATTTTAATTTTTATTTGGCACACACAAAAAAAACTTTTGAAATCTTTCAAAAAATCAAACAAAGAAAAACAAAACCTCCAACCATTAAAAACAACAACAACAACAACAAAAACAATTTTCCGGTTGTGTGCGGCCAAAACGGTGTGGGCTTAAGCAAAGGCTTGTAAACACCCACCCCTATCACGAGTTGCCATATACACAAATACAAACACTCATAGCAACTACAAAAAAGAGAAGGACAAGAAAACGAACAAAAGGTTTTGTAGATTAATCAATACATCGAAACATCCGAACAATCAGCGGTATGACGCACAGATTAAACAGAAGAACAGAAACAAAAACAATTTACCTCATTTATTGTACTATAATAAGCAATTTTGTTATTTTTATAAGAGAAACACTTAGAAGATAAGTTTAGTGGCTACTACTGTTCCTCTCCTTCCCGTCCTCTGTCTTCCTGTTAGTCGTCCTCCCCCTGAGTGAGGAATTGTACAGTCTGATGGCCTGATAGTTATGGTTAAGATTAGATTTTAAATTAAATTAGCGTTTCTTTGCTGACTTCATGCTGTGACCCACATTTTGTGATATGGTACTACATATTTATATATGAACTTCTTCATAACTGTCTTGTCTCTGTCTGCCTACTCCAGACAGATTTACCATATGGTACCATAATGTTTGTATTTTTTTTCATGACTAATGTACATGAAATCCAGAATTCATTCAGTGACTTGAAAATGTTCATGTATCCATCCTATGACTTGTCTCAAGAAAACTGGCTGTAAAAGTGATGATTTGGGTTAAAAACTAATCCTTATACCCCTATTCTACAGAGCGCCGTTCTTTCCTGTTTCATCCCGAATTGCAAATTTGTGCACATTTTGAAGCATCATCAGTGCCAGTTTTGCAATCTGGGTGAAATTTTCGAGCTGCTCAAAAATTTCATCCCAATTCACCAAATTTGAGTCATTACACAGTCACTTACGGGTGTTCGTAGACTCAATAGCTTTAATCATGTTCAAACATCTTTAAAAGGTGTAGTCCTAGTGAGTTCAGCTTGATACTTGTTGAATGTGTTCCACTGGGGCAAAAATTTACAGCAAAAGCAGCGTTTGTTGCGGTTCTGGCTGTGAGCACAACTGGGCGCAGCTTTACTTTTGTTTTTGAGCGGATTGCCAGGTATGCGCTTTATAAGACAGCCAGTTGCCAGGTCTGCACTCTATAAGTCAGCCTGATAGGAGGCATGCCAGAGGAAGCTGTTTCATCCCGTTTTGCACTTTTCTGGATGGTGTCCTGTGGAATGAGGTGTTACCTATGGACAAAAGGGGATGGAGCGGAAGGCCACCCCTGCCCATTCTTCATGTAATGTGGAGTTGTGTCATGAAGTACATCTGGTATAAAACCTTTGCCAAATCAACATGTGGATCCACGTTGGCTGTGCTGTAGCCACCCCGAATGAAAACAAGGGAGAAGCTAAAGGGACTTGCTTATCTACGGCCTCTGAAAATGGGGGAACTCAATGGTTGATGCAATATTTTTATTAAACCCCTTGAATTCAAGCTAAAAGTCTCCCCTACAAACATGTCCTGACTGTTTCATTTTAACTGCATTTTGGTGGTGTACAATGGCAAAAACACACACAAAAAAAAAAAACAAAAAAAAAAAATCACAACACTGTTCAAAATCTTAAATTCTGTAAATGCATGGGACAATTTTTTTTGCATGTAATGTACGATGACAATAACCCCCAGTGCTATTCACCCTACTAGCAAAACTATCCAAATTTGGGGTGCGGGGGGGCTTATTCTGTAAGTACCATTAAGAACGTGTATTTAGGGAACAAAACAGAAAGAGGAGTAACGGACCGCAATCTAGAGCACCACTAATGGATTAATAACTGCATCATAAAAGCTACAACTATAAGAGGAAAATTACAGAATGAGATGGACTGGACGCACGACTCTCAGGCTCTTCAACAAATGCAAAAGCACACTTGTCTTGGTTACATAAGGTTTGTTTTTTTGACAACAATACAGCCCCAAATGCACCATTTTTATGTTGGATGGTTCTGACTCAAAATCCACACACAGTAATAGAAGGCCAGGCACACGCACATGCAGGGACACACACACACACACGCACGCGAGCACCACAAGGGAAGACTACGTCAACTTCTTGGCACACAAGCAGCCACACCAAATGTGTCGACAGACAGGCGACTACCTTCATGATAAAGACTTAAAATATTCCTTGCAAAAAATCTTTCCCCCCGGAGCTCTTCCACTACTTTCCATGTGCACCTTCAGTCCAAACAATCTGGTTTTGACATAAAGGCTATTTTTCTGAAGGTCTGAGAGACGCCGGCTTTGACAGCACATCTGCCAGGAAGGACAACCTTCTTTTGCAGTTTTTTGGGGAGGGGGGGGAGCTGTGAGACCATATACTCGTCTTCCTAGCAGAAATCCACTTAATGCACTCCAGACGCAGGCCCATGAATCACTATGTGCACATGAGCACATGCACACAGGAACATGGATACGACTGCCTGTGTCTTATGCTAACAGCCAAACCCACAGGGACAAAGAAAGACAAACACAAAAAATTAAAAGAGGCGTGGCCATTTCGTGGACTTAATCAAATGCTAAAACACACAGACCTGTGCACACAAGAACCTCTGTTAGCACAGTATTTAAAGTGCTAAAACGCCGGGCTTTATCTCCATACCGGATGCAGAATGAATGGTAACGGGTGGTGTGAAAGATTCTAGAGGATGTCAAAGTTCTATTTGTTACCGAGACTAGTGAGCACAAAGGATTCAGCGTGGTCATAGCATGTACATGATACCAACCAATCCAAATGGCACCGGTCACTTCCTTCAAACTGCAGTGTGACAGACACAAAATGAAAGATTTTCAGGTGAGATCAAGGATTAGCGGCAACCTGTCATACACGAGTGGTCCACCAAAGCTCCCTGAGGTGAAGCAGTGAAGTGAAATTTGGTATTTTGCAATTCATTTTGTTTAATGGGTGTTTTCAATTCACATTTGTTGTGTACACTATAGCATGTAATGTTGTCGTGGGAGATCTTTGTTAGAAAGTGGGGACCTCCCCCATCATGAACAACATTGCTTCACATTGCTTCACTTTGCAAACGTCATGCACATCAGTGAGGCGTCAGCAGCTTTGAACATGGCTGCATATATTCCCTATGATTAACAGGCCATGCACAGGATGAATGAGAGAAGGCCCACATACTTTCACCATCTCCAAGAAATTGCTATTTTTCCTTAAATCAAAGTGACAACTGCAAAGAAAGTACTTGACTTAACAAGATCAGCCATATTGGTGGATTTGTGTCTTTTTACAGTGCAACAAACTATACAACATGGAGAATTCACAATTAGGAGTGTAACTGTTCTGTAGTCTGCACTCCACTTTAAGAATTTCAGGATTCAGGAACTTTATCATTGTGCACGCACAAGAAAATTGACAGTTTAAAGACAAAATATAAAAAGTGTAAATGTCTAAACCACATTAAGGTGAAAGTATGAAGTAATTATGGTAAAACATTCTGCTGCAACTGCAAAACATTCCTAATAAGTAGAAGGTAGTACAAGTAAAACAGTAAGTCCCTGTAGCTTCTTCCTTGTTGTCACATGAAGTCGCCAAGGTGGATCTGCATGTTGATTTGGCACAGGTTTTACGCCGGATGCCCTTCTGAAGCAACTCCATATTCAGTGGTGGGCAGAGCTAACCAAAAAGTTAGATCTGATAACCATTAATCCGATAACTGAAAAGTTATCTTTTATGACGCAAAACCAATAAAATGATTCCATTTTGTTTGTGTCGAGCAGACAGTAACAGTGTAACATCCAAAGTGAACCTGAACTGCACTACCCACAATGCTCCCTGCGTCGACCAGCCAATCACGGTTTGCGCTTAATGATGACGATATCAGCAAGCGACAGCCAGTCTGCCACAAACCATGGAAATAGAGACCTGGAATGGACGTCATGTGACTAGCAGCATGCAGCACAGCGGCCATTACTAAGGGTGGAGAGAGTGCCTTGAGCCAGTTAAGGCAGTGATTCTCAACCGGGGTGATCGATCGTCAGGGGTGCCGTGGGTATTTTTCATATTCGCGATTACCGTGAATTATTTATTTTATCCACAAAGCATAAAACGACTCAGAATCTGACGTCATTGTGCTGCAGCCTCGCTCTCGTCTTAAGGCGGGACAATAACAAGGAGGCTGACGGCCGATTAAAACAGTGCCGTCTCCTTCAAAAGCCGTCTAAAATGCGGAGCTGTCGGTGTGTGTGTCTGTGCCTGTGTGTGCACGCGCGCGGAGTTAACAGGCTGCAGACTGCGAGGGAGGGGAGGGGGTGGGTGAGGGAGATTCCTGAATGCAGGCGCGACACGTTCAGTGCGCAGCGAGCGCGGAGCAGAGAGAGGATTTTAAATGGAGTGAACATGTTAACAAAACGAAAACGTGAAGCTTTTACTTCTCTCTGAACTTTCTCTAAAGGTGTGATTCTGCCGTTACCGTCCTGTTCACACCATGTGCGCGTCGTATGCTGAATTTATGAGACCATGAGATGAAATAAACGGTCAAATATCTTTAAAAACATATTTAAAAAATGAGAATATATGAATGAACTGAGATACACACAAAAAAAAAAATGTTCAGACGCACAGATCACAAAAAGCAGGTGAGAACTCTGAACTTTAACAGCTGTTATTTTCCAAAGGTATTTATTTGTTCAGTCTTGAGCTTAATGCAGTGTTTAAGCACAAAACGTGACTGATGAGAAACAATTTCAGAAATGCAACAGAAACAACCACAAATTAGAAAAAGTTGGGACTGTATGTAAAATGAAGATAAAAATGAAAATGTTGCACCATTCCCAGTTTCTCCACTCACAGAAGCCAAACGTTCTTCCAGAGTTGTGTAATTATACTACAATAGTAGAATATAAAGAAGGGGGAAAAAAAGAAAAAAAAATAGACAATATATTCGTCAATCGCAATTATTTGTCTGACAATTAATCGTCTCCAGAAATTTCTAATCGTGACAGCCCTACTTGAGATCAGAGTGCAAAATGCTTGAGGATTTTCGAAATGCGATGTTTTCTGTATGGATTTTCTAAATTGGGTTTTGCGCAAAACCAGAGGTAATAGCATTATAATATTATTTTAGTTGGTGGTGTGCCGCAGGATTTTGTAAATATAAAAAGGGTGCCGCGACTCAAAAAAGGTTGAAAAACACTGAGTTAAGGCACCTGTTAAACAGAAGCCAAATGAGAGGAAAAAAGGCAGCCAGTGCTTCACAATCAACTGCACCAACTACAAAAACAAATTCTCGAATACTAAGATGACCTATACAAGAGTCTTAATGTAATTATGTAAAATTAAATGTCTATTTTAAAGTTGTTATGTCGCAATTTAATATTGATATACTGAGACTATAACTCAACACCATAAGTTCTTTTCATTAAGCTGCGTTCACATGCATACAGATATGGAAACAAAAATGTTTAAATATATTTATGTATATATACTTGCAGTTGTTTAATATGATATGTACATGGTGGTCACAGGCAGCATTTAAATTATAACAGTGTGGTTGGAGGGGATGGAGGAGGTACTTTTTACCCTGACTGAGGGTGAAAAGTCATCAATTCTGAATGGCTTTATATCTACTTGGAATAAAATGTTAGTAAAAATCATATATATGTTGTCATTAAAAGACTAGCAATAATATTACAGTGGAAAAAACAGCAAGGTAAATGAGCACAATGCCAAGGCATACTTCAGATTTATATTTTAATACATAAGGATTGTTTATCCAAGCATGTATGGGTTCATTAGAGCTTTTAATCAGCTTGAATACAACGTACAAGGCCTTATTTATAAAAATCCATTGAGAATTATGATAACAGGAAAAAAAAACCATCACAGTAAATGAACAGAATGACATATTTTCCCCCAAATTTCCACACTTTACATAAAACATTTTTTTCTACCCAGGCATGTATGGATTCATTAGAAAGAGCAATTAAAGGGCTTTAAAACAAGGCTACTTTTATTAAAATCTGTTAACAAATAGCTACAATAGAGTGAGAAAAGCAGAAGTTTGTCATAATTTCCCCAAATTTCTGCATTTTACATAAGTTTTTTTTTTCACCCACACATGCATAGGTTCATTGGAAAGAGCTTTCAAGGGGCTTTAAAACAAGCTTATATTTATTAAAATCCGTTAAGAAATAGCAACGCTAGTGCAAAAAAAAGCAGTTTATTAGTGATGATCTGCACATTTCCACCCTTAGTAAAGCATCTGACTAAATGGACCACGGTCTGATTGAAACGACTCAAATGGGGTATAGGTGGGAAACCAATTTAATATTCTGTAGACGTGAGACAAAAGATCAATAAGTTGGATCAATAGAGCGTCTGCTACTCCTGTACAAATGTTTGTTTCCCTTTTACAGTCAAATATAGTTGAAGGTTTGTGTTAAACAAAGCAGTATTTACTTTGGGGGGGGGGGGGGGGGGCTAGTTCTGCTGTCTGTCTGTCTGAGGTAGTATGCCTGGTCCTTAGGAACAGTCTAGTCACACTCTGGAAGTATGTCAACTAAAAAGGGTTACACTGGTGACAGAAAGACAGAAAAGAAAAAAGAATTCTAGAGGAAGAAGATGACAAATTGCAGCAAACCCGGAGGGAGGAGGTAAAAAAAAAAAATCCCATAAAAGATGACGACGTTGGAATGTTTGAAAGACGACCTGACAAGAACAAAAGCAGATGAATGGTGAGAGCAAAGAGCCCTGCCAAGTGCTTACAGGAAATAATTCTGTTTGTTGAGTAAATATTGAATCAGCGAAATCCCATTTCTAGCACCACCTAACATTTGCCTCTCACAGCGTTTCTGTTAACAATAAACCCAAGGCAAAGACATCTAACTTTGATTCTGAGGTGTTAATTTAACAAAAAAAAAAAAAAAAATACTGACATCACTGAACTTGCACATGTGCAGCTGTGTGACGATCTGTTTAAAAAAAAACCCCACAAGACAACACTTTAAGATCAATGTTAAGATCTATGTGTGGCGCAGAAGGGGTTCGCCATCCTTGCTTGATGTACACAAACGCCAATCCGAGCCACCTGTACCGCGCCGAGAGCGTTCAAGTTGGCGGTTATATGTGAAAAGTGCAGGTCTGCTCCTGATTCTCTGGTGAAAGGTGCACCAGGGCCTCTTGTGATTTAGGATGCCTTTGGGGGAGACCTTAGCTTTTGTTATTCACCCCCCACCGCCTCTTTCTCCAGATCCTTTCTTTCTCTCACCCAGAATCTCTTCTACACACACACACACACACACACACACACACACACACACACACACACACACACACACACACACACACACACACACACACACATCAAACTGAAGTTGCATCCACGAGAATTCGATTCATCTCATGAGCTGCTTCATTGTGGGACTTTTGTTTTTTTAAAGACGCAAAACAAAACACAGGATATTCAGAGGAGCAAACATCAACCTGAACGCTATCAGGTGAGTGTGGTGTAAAATTACGGTTCAGTAACAGGGGTAGACCACTTCAATGACCAAATAGAGTCACAAGAATTGTCTGTTTTAAATTTCAGGAAAGTTCGTTGATAGGTTTTGAAGAAATGCCTGGACAGCAGAGCGCGTGTCACGCAAGACTCACCAGGAACCGATCTGGATGGCATTAGTCCTTTCACACCTTCAGCAGAAAGGATTAAAACAATATATACGAGGTCTGTTAGAAAACTATCCGGACATGTTCTGGCATGTTCAGCTCATCCACAATTTCTCGGATAGTCACACGACTGAAAAGCCACCGAAAGCCGTCTGAAAGCCATTTGAAAGCCGTCCTGTGAGATCAACATGGAGGTGCTTTTGTCCGCGCCATGAGCGGCTCCGTGGCGCATTCCTCTGCTTCTCTTTCCATGGCAGAAACTCCTGTAACAGTGGAATGTGCCGAAAAAGTGCTGATGCCCACGTCTTCTGCCATTTCTGTGGAAGTCAGACGACGTCCCGGATCAACAAAGCCTTCACTTTGGAAATGATCTGGTTGTTTCAGCGGGGTTTCAGCCTGTCGATCGGCGCTCGGAGTGCGCCGCGCTCTCAGACGCTGTGGGCGGTCTTTAAACCACCTGGAGCACTCCTTAATCTGTGTAATCCCCATAAAATCGTCCCTGAAAGCCATCTGAATTTTTCGAATGGTGTCCACCTGGAGGTCTCTCACAGTTTCTGGAAAAATTTGATGCAGCAAAGCTCCAAATCATTCAGACATTTTATTCGCAATAAAAATCCGACGAGAGGGGTGGACCACTGCTCACACAAAGCCTGCTCACAGGCAAATGACATAACCGACAGGTGTGAAAAAACTCATGCATGCGCACGAAGGTTCAAGCTTGGCTGATGCAATCACACGTGATTCAAATCCATATGGTTTTTGAAAAAAATAAAAAGGTCGGATACTTTTCTAACAGACCTCGTATATTGTACTCTGTGCAAATGATAGTTACTTCCTCACGTGATTAGTTCCTGCACACATCACACGGACTTGTGCAGCGCCAAACTCCCAAGAGTGCAACAGAGATTTCAGATTTAAAATGTGTGTGCATGTCAGCCCTTCACAATTGCACATGCACTATTGTAAAAATGGCTCATTAAGTATTTATTTCAGGTGCACAAATTAATCAAATTATAAGTTGTGTGCGTGCAATAAGACTTCAGGTGCAATGCTTTTTTCTATTTTGTCCTCCCTAGGGTCACTCCAACACTCTGTGGACATAGTGCACACCATGGACGTCTGGTCCTGTAAGGGTGCGCAGCTTTAAACATTCTTCTGGCTGCTCTTACTTGGATTTTTATCAGCAGATCCATATACGCAAGTCTTTATGGCAGTTCGACACACTTCGGCCACAGGCGAGTGCATCATTATGTTTGTTCATTTTAGCTGCTCCTGTTTGTTCATGCACGCAGATCTGTGCACGCCTGTATGCGTATCTCGGCTTGTAATAACATCTATGTTAAACTATGCTCATGCATATTATGTTGTAATGCAGGAAATACGGTACTGCCTGTGTTGCAGAAGTTTTGAACATGCTCAAAATACTATGCTGCGCTCTCATCTCACAATACGTATATTCTTAACGCAGGTGGAACTCGCGTTTCTGAACGATCTTCGCAAAACACACATCCATATCACATGGTCATGTGGGGAATTGTCAGCAAGTGAAGAACAGGAACAGTTTCAACGAGGGTGCATGCGAGAAATGTACTAAAGAATGAGCTTTCAGATTTGTTTCTCTTTAAGAGCGTGAGGTGTTGAGTGTGGCGTGAGGAATGTTGTGTTGCTTTATCTCCATTTCCCTCTCTGGGGTCAGATATCTTTGTACTTCAGTGTAGCAGAGTGCAAGTGCTGTGCAGCGTGCACAAGTCACAGAGTACGATGTTCTTACGCTGAAAGAAAACTGCAAATTTGTCATTTTCCCACCGTTGGAGAAGCGGCCTTGACGACAAACCAGAATGCTTGCCGGATGCTCTGCACCGTGAGACAGTTTTTTGTTTTTTTTCCCCATGGTAGAATGTACACAAAACAAATGGCCGATCAAAGGATTTCCACGCACAGAGTTGTCAAAACATCCAGGCGCAAACAACCGAGACAAGATCAAGACAACGCTCACAAAACTACTTGTGTTAAAAAAAAAAAAAAAAAAAAATCAACATATTTACCAGGTTTGGCTCGCATGAGCCTGCACCTGAGTTTGGGCGGGAGGGGAGTAGTGTTTTGTTACAGCAAACGCATGCATGACTGCGTTTGTGTGCACATGCATGTGCATGCAGTCAGCAAACCCGATAAGATTTTATCTTTGGAGCAGCTGATCAGTCAGTGTCACTGACTGGTGAATTCCCCCAGTAGCTCCACACGACCTGGAGCGTTTCAAAACACCAGCAGAGTAACCTGAAATTCAGCCTAATGAGTGAAAGATACAATCTTGCTGTCAACGCCACTTCTCACAATCTCTCCAATTATTCACTTATTCATTTGTAATTATTATTCTCCCCTTGAAGGTTTATCTGCATCTGCAAACTATATTTTTCAGAGTAACTTGTAATACAGATCAACAGACACATTGACGTGGAAGCTGGAAAGAGGTAGACGATAGATCACAAGATCAAGACGGATGGATGATAGAGAGATTGATCAATTGCTGGATTTGTTTTCTTGTAACAAAACCACAAAGCTGCGTAAAAGGTGATGCAACAGCCAAAAGCACCAATCACATCCACAGATGCTTGTAATAGTTGTCATGTGTGAGTTGATGGCTCGCCTCACTAGTCGTCTGCCCCAGACAAAACATCCGGTTTGATCAGACCACACTTATTAGATTAGATTTTTGTCACGGATTCAATCACTTTTCAGATCAGCGACGAATATAACTTTGCTTTTAATAAAGTACTTAAAGGACTGTGAAAATAACTAACTTCTGTCCATGATTTTGAATGGCGGGGTGGGGTGGGGGTGTCCAATGTTTAAATCAGATTTCTCAATAAAACAGAATGCCTTCTCATCGGGTTCCAGTCACTGCTGCAGCCTGGCTGCCCCACGTCCTCCTGAGCAGGCACATCACTCAGCCAAATTCGGGAAAAGTCGTTACTTTCCCAGTGCTCAGTGGACGCCCAGCTACCGCGGGCCCCACCTGCACTCTGCTCATGACAGAAAGAGGAAAAACACAGTGCACAGGCTCCTTTCTCAACTCCTGATTTTTCAGAGCAATGCTTTAGGACCGAAGTGCGTTGAGCCTGCGCCAGGCTGCCTCCAGAGCCGAGCACAATGTGGCCGAGACTGCCTGCTTTCAACACGCTCAATTTGTATTACACACACAAACTTGGCAATTAATACATGCGTGTTGAACCAATGCGTTTGGGGGGGTGGGGGTGGGTGGCATATTCAGTGACTTGGAAATGTTCATGTATACATCCTTTGAATTGTCTAAAGAAAACGGACTGTAAAGTTGATACTTTAAATTCATCAATGTGTGCCAATAAAAATTTCACAAACATTTTATTGGAGGGGGGGGGGGCTGATTTTGGACATTTCATTAAAATATTCTGATGATATAAAATTGGTTCACTTGTATTATCCTCAACATATTTAAATTTTGTAACTCAAAATGCAGGGTTGCCAAAAATCCTGGCTTGTGGCTGGTGATCACAAGTGTGTCTGAATGTCTGAGCTTGATATGAGGCCGTCCAAATTAAGGAACTAATCAAAACTTAATATCTACCAAATGGGAAGAAAGTTGTGCCACTAATAGCTTTGCACTGTCTGATGAGTGTAAGGATACAAACAGGATGCCGCAGACAGAGAAACTCATTCCTTCTGTTACTGTGTGTACGTCAATGTTCAGGAAAAATGAGAAGTGTGGAAGAACAAGAGAGATCACAGGTCCATTTGGAAAGAATGGTGGAACAGCTGTTCTCTGCTGAAAAGAAGAGTGGAAAAATAAGAAAAACAAATGCAAACTAGAAGAGCAGTCAGAGAGCACATGCCTCCACCAAATACCAATGTAATCCCGGTCTTTGTTCCTGGTCACATGCCTTTGATCTTGAGCAATAGATCGCTAAAATGGGTCACTCTCCTTTCATACTGACCTTAGATCCTAGTTGCTGTCCAGTGATCCTAATCCTGATTTTTATTCCTGGACACACACCTTTGATAACAGATCTTTGATCTTGACCAACAGATCTTTGATCCTAATCACTCACCTTTGATTCTGAGCTTAGATCCTGATTTCTTATCTCTGATCTTTGCTCTTTTCCCCTGATCATTGCTCTCTGAGTGTCGCAAAGGAGGCTATATTTCATTGTCATTCATCTGGCTTTGATCCTGTAAAAAGGATCAAAGAAATCAAGATCACTGGGTTGGGTGGGTAACTAATAGGCAATCCTGATTACACGATCACAGCAATAAAATCAGGATCAGAGATCAAAGCTCAATGGGAGACTCAGGATAAAAGGAATCCAGATGAAAGCTCAATGATCAAAACCAAGTTTTACATTTTCATCCATATACACAAAAAGAATTAAATTAAAACTTCATTTGGCCATCTCTCCACCAATTCTCACTGAAATCTTTGTCTTTTTGAGCTAAGCTAACTGACACACAAATGCGAATGAGAAGAAAACCTTCTAGGTGGAAGTAAATATTGAAATTAATGAAGTGAAGCTGGTGCCAAGTAGACAGACTTCAGGCTAAAGCTGTGATCAATAGGATTTAAAGAGCCTATGAAATACATCAAACCCATAACAGAAGGATGTGGATGTGGAATTTTGCTTAACCTCCCCCCACCCCTTTTTTTTAAATAAGTGACTTTTTTCAAATTGTCTGTTCTAACATTGAGGATTAAAGCTTCACTAACAAACGCCCACAGATAGATCAGGTTCCCAAAGACCACACAGGAGACGTTTTGATCCCCAGGGGCTCCGTGAGGAACTGATCGTTTGTGGCCATCAGAACACTGAGGCAAACACTGTGAAAGCGGTCTTCCTCGACAGCTGGACGCAGCTGCAGCGTTTTGACAAGAAATTCCAGCACATTGCCAGCACTCCGTACTGCGTATAGGCCGAGAATATAGAGTACTGACGCACTGAAAGTACAACCTTTTTTTTTCTGACTGAGTTTAAACAAAATGACCTTGGATAAGAATTACTTGGGAAACTTGTATGAGTTCAGATTCAAACCCTCCATCTGTGTTTCGTGCAGAAGATTCACATAATACACACAAACCCTTATTCAGATGGAATTTATTTATCTAGGGGAGGTACTGTAATTTTAATATCACACGCTCTGATCAGTGATTTGAAATGTCATCTGGAGAGCACATGTGTATTTCTTCACCCTTCCGCTAGTAATTATTATAGTCCCAAATCTGAACAACTTTATTGTGAACTCACTGGTTCTTCCAGAGTTTAAAGCTCTCCTCATCTTTGTTTTTGTGTGTGTATATATAAGTGAATTTCATCAATTAAGTATTCCGTTTCAGGTCAAATCATACTGGTTTCCTATACAATATTACTCTCCATTATCAATTACTTCCACCAAGTTGTTGATGGATAAAGTGTCACACCAAATTTTATGTTGTTGCAGATCATTTGAACTTATTGTTTCACGTTTATTTACACCAATGTGGTACCAAAACTGTGTTTGAAGTCCTGCAGATGCTGTCAAACCATTGTGGTGAAGAAAGATCTTAGGGTGTTGATTTAGTAGTCCATTTACGCTCTTATCCTCACCTATGGTCATGAGCTTTGGGTAGTGACCAAAAGCACAAGATCACAGATACTAGATTAGATCAGATAGAATTTTATTAACCCCTTGGGAAGACTCCCTCTGGGAAATTCAGGTTCTAGCAGCTTTGTATAGCAGCACACAGGGTAAGAAGCACACAAAGTATCAAAAGTAAAAAAATAAAAAAGAATTTGTAAAATGTAAATACAAATATAAATACTAGAAATACTGCCCGCTACTGGCTTACTGGCTATGACTCTTCCTCTCCTTCCTGTCCCCTGTCTTCCTGTTACATGTCCTCAACCTAAGTGAGGAGTTGTACAGTCTAATAACCTGAGGGACAAAGGAGTTTTTCAGTCTGTTGGTCCTGCACTTGGGAAGGAGCAGTCTGTATCTGCAGAGGCTCCTCTGATTGCTGATGATGGTGTGCAGAGGGTGACTGGCATCATCCATAATGTCCAGCAGTTTGTAAATGGTAAATGGACTGCATTTATATAGCGCTTTTCCATCTGCATCAGACGCTCAAAGCGCTTTACAATTATGCCTCACATTCATCCATTCACACAAACACACTCACACATTGATGTCGGGGTGCTGCCATGGAAGGAGCTTACTACACACCGGGAGCTACTTGGGGATTAAGGACCTTGCCCAAGGGCCTTTAGTGATTTTCTGGTCAGGCTGGGGTTTGAAACGAGGATCCTCTGGTCTCAACCCAATGTTTAACCACTAGACCAGTGCTTCTCAATTATTTTCTGTTACACCCCTCCAGGAAGAAGAAAACATTTTGCGCACCCCCACTGTCTGCTGTGACTATAAACAGTGTATTTTTTCCATAAAATTGTTATAAGTACACCTCTGCATAACATTGTACCGTTATTAACATTAAAGAAAACAAAAAAGAAAGAAATTTCAATCAACTTACAGCAAAGAATAACTTCATTAACATTATTTTTTAATCTGTAACAGAAAAAAATTTAAAATGCATCACTTTGCTTGAAATAAAAAAATAAATTAATCCTTACCAAACTATAACCGTTTTTTGACCGACTGCCCTTTGATACTGAAAAACAAAATTAAATAAAATCAATAAATAATAATAAATTCAAATTGATCAGAACACTAACTCAGGAGCACAATATATAAAACACTTTACCAGACAAAACAAAAATGAATAAAACAATTAGTGTTGATTTTTTTATGATTATTTTTTGTGATTTTTATATTTTTTTATTAGTTTTTCTTTTTGCAGCACTTGCATCATCCAGCGTGACAAAGACCACGTCTACTGCTGCTCAGCTCCTCTGCTATGGTGCTATGATGCTAACGGCGCTCGCTGGTTTGAGAAGGACCATCACCTCCTGCCCACTGGACCATCACCTCCTCCAGTGTCCTCCTTGTCCAATGTTCTCTTCTCTGCCACCGTCTCCAGAGAGTCCAGCTTCATGCCAACCACAGAGCGAGCCCACCTGATCCAATGTGTCCTTGTTGGAGGTGCTGCCCCCCCCAGCACACCACGGTGTGAAAGAGGACACTGGCTACCGCAGACTGGTACAACATCCACAGGAGCTTCCTGCAGATGCTAGCAGTTGCACTTTTATGTGGCGTTATGCCTGTTTTGCTTGGAATCTGATAACGTTCTATTTGTTAATCTTGACCAAACTAGTTGAAAATGGCTTTAGTTCCATCTTTGGTTGCCTGCAGTTGCAGGGCATCGCCTGTATGTCAATGTGCGGCTGGACTCAATGTACTGGTTTTTCTTCCTTTACAGTTAACAACCGCTTGTGTGTCCGAAAGTAGACAACTGAACAAGCAAACATCAGAGGGAGTAAGAAGGTGTCGGTAGGATTAAATGTGAGCGTTCACAATTCTCTGGAACGCTAACGATCAGTGTCGTCTCTGAAGGACGCATCAAGGAGCCACAAATTTAAAGGGAACTTCATTTAGCGTTGGTTTAGTCTACGTGTCGCTAGCCCTCTAAAGTGCCGTTGCCAGTTATATGTGCTAATTCCAGCAGACAGGCTTGAGGTTAAGTGTGACCAGGGGCCCCTTAGAGAGGTGCCAAGTGGGAGCTGGTGGCCCCATAAGCTCTGGCCAAACACAGTTCTCTTAGCCCTCCGCACAACACAGCTAGCCATTGTACCAAACTGAAAAAGCGCATTAGCCGCTGAGAAAAAGGGGCCCCCCCCCTTAAAAAAAAACAAACCCTCAGACAACGAGCAAAGCCGTGCTTGATAATTCAATCAGTCGTGGAAGCTGTGCGCTTCAGACCGACACAATCCCTCAAAACCTTCCCTCGGCCTCTCTCTTCCTTCGCACTCTCGTCTCCTCCATTAGGTAACTGCCCTATATTTCACACATGCCGTCGTTCCGACCGGTTATCAAAGGACAATAGAGGAATAATGCCTGAGAGAAGAGTCGTTGACATTTGAATGTATGCGCCACTGTGAATTATGACTGTGTGCAATGAGTACTGCAAAAAGGGCAAAGGAAGACAGAGGTGTGTACGCCGCGGGGGGGGGGGGGGGGGTGCAGGAGTACGTTGATGGGATACGAAAACCAAAGGGAAGGACAGAGTGGAAAAAAAAGAAACCTTTCTTACTGCTTTACCCTTGTCTCGACTTCCTCGCAGAGCCTTTGAAGAAAGCAGGAACGAAAATACTCGCACTGGCACATCAGAGGGAGATCTGGATGATGCCAGTGTTTATTCAACGGCATGGCTGCTGGCGACAGCCTGCTGGCTCCCAAGTCGTTATGACCCGACGGCCGCTTAAGGCGCTCGCTGCTCCAAAACATAACGCCCGTGCTGCAGGAGGGAGGGGGGGGCCTGTGCGTGTGAGGCAAATCTGCATGCATGTGAGCGCGCACGTCACGTGCCAGCTGGTGTGAGTGTTTGTGAGAGATAGCATGTGTCCTTGTATTCCTAACAGAGTGTGGGACATGTTTGGCCGATGGGGAAACAAGGCGCTCGCGCGCTCGTTAGCTTGTAGCGCTCTAAAAATGGAGCTGTTGGATTGTGTGTTGGACAGTTCTCATGGGGGGGGGCTGTATTTAAATGGGGTTTGAATGAAAATATAATGCAATGTTAAAAAATGCCCTTGGCTGTATGAGCATGAGTGTATGGAAAGAATGTGACCTTTTGACCTCTTAAAATAGGTCAAGGTAAGCCATCCTTGAACTTGTCCAAGGTCTGTGATCCGAGAATGCTCCCTGTGAATTTCAAGACTCTGGCAGTAATAGGACTGGAGTTATGTTGAGCACAGATGGAGGACGGATGGAGGCAAAGTCTTCTCAATACCTGATGGCCATATTTTGGCCTCAGGTAAAATGATAGAGAGAAAAGAAACTGAATGTTTGCAAAGTCACAAAGGATAAACACTGTGATGAGGATGAAATATTATGGTCAAGGATTTGGCCATGGGTCGCCACAACGCTAATGGAAAATAGGCTACGAGTAAATAGGTGGCAGGCTAACGACAGCTGTGAAGTGCGAAGGTGGAGAGAGGGAGGATAGAAAAGTGGATACGGACATGATAAGGACAAATCTGGCACATTAAAAAAATAAGATATGATAAGATAAACTTCACTGCTTCCACAGTGGCAAAAATCACATGTTGCAACAGCAAGAATCGTACAGTAGTAAAGAAAAATAAAAATATTTACATTAAAGAAAGATTAATAAGTTTAATGCAATGTTGCTGGTGGGTACATAAATACTGACGTGAACATATTATGTAAAAAAACAATATCGTGAGTATAAGTACATATAGATATAGTAAAATTCCTGCACAGGATAAACTGCACAGTTGTGCATCTAATAAAGTGCAAAAGGTGATGGTGGATGTAGTTTATAGTGCAAATTCAGCAAGTGGTTATGGTACTAGAAGAAGAAGATAACACAAAATAACATGGCCTGCACTAACCAACTGGCGCCTGGACAAACGTTGATAAGCTCACCATTGGCAAGTCATGCCTTTCGACCTTTTGATCCCCCTCCCCCCCAATCAATAGACCTCTTGGGGTCACCATGCTGAACATATAAACCAAGTTTGGTGACAATCAGGCAATTAGGAAAGTGGTTATTGTGCTCACAAGAATCTTACACAGTACACTCCATTGACCTTGACTTTTGACCCCCAAATCCTTATGCTTCTTGGGGTCACCATGCCTAACACAAATGCCAAGTTTAGTAAGACTTCATATATATATATACTCAACAAAAATATAAACGCAACACTTTTGGTTTTGCTCCCATTTTGTATGAGATGAACTCAAAGATCTAAAACTTTTTCCATATACACAATATCACCATTTCTCTCAAATATTGTTCACAAACCAGTCTAAATCTGTGATAGTGAGCACTTCTCCTTTTCTGAGATAATCCATCCCACCTCACAGGTGTGCCATACCAAGATGCTGATTAGACACCATGATTAGTGCACAGGTGTGCCTTAGACTGCCCACAATAAAAGGCCACTCTGAAAGGTGTAGTTTTATCACACAGCACAATGCCACAGATGTCGCAAGATTTGAGGGAGCGTGCAATTGGCATGCTGACAGCAGGAATGTCAACCAGAGCTGTTGCTCATGTATTGAATGTTCATTTCTCTACCATAAGCCGTCTCCAAAGTCGTTTCAGAGAATTTGGCAGTACATCCAACCAGCCTCACAACCGCAGACCACGTGTAACCACAACAGCCCAGGACCTCCACATCCAGCATGTTCACCTCCAAGATCGTCTGAGACCAGCCACTCGGACAGCTGCTGGAACAATCGGTTTGCATAACCAAAGAAATTTTGCACAAACTGTCAGAAACCGTCTCAGGGAAGCTCATCTGCATGCTCGTCGTCCTCATCGGGGTCTCGACCTGACTCCAGTTCGTCGTCGTAACCGACTTGAGTGGGCAAATGCTCACATTCGCTGGTGTTTGGCACGTTGGAGAGGTGTTCTCTTCACGGATGATGCGAAGGAGATGTGTTGCACTGCATGAGGCAAATGGTGGTCACACCAGATACTGACTGGTATCCCCCCCAATAAAACAAAACTGCACCTTTCAGAGTGGCCTTTTATTGTGGGCAGTCTAAGGCACACCTGTGCACTAATCATGGTGTCTAATCAGCATCCTGATATGGCACACCTGTGAGGTGGGATGGATTATCTCAGCAAAGGAGAAGTGCTCACTATCACAGATTTAGACTGGTTTGTGAACAATATTTGAGGGAAATGGTGATATTGTGTATGTGGAAAAAGTTTTAGATCTTTGAGTTCATCTCATACAAAATTGGAGCAAAACCAAAAGTGTTGCGTTTATATTTTTGTTGAGTATATGTTGTAGCGCTGATGCTGATACAAACATTACAAACATCTGCATGCAATCGTGTTTCCGGGGCTCGGACGCGTGTTCTAAGTAACCGTTCAATTTGACACAAAGCCGTTCCAGCTGTACAACAGGATCCTCCAGAGGAACCTGGAACCAAAGACGCCTCCTTTGAACACGAGAGTGCGTTTTCGCGTTCCTGCACCAGACCACATTCAAGGGGAGGTGATGGTCTAGTGGTTAAGGTGTTGGGCTTGAGTCCAGAAGATCATGGGTTCAAATCCCCACCTGACTGGAAAATCACTAAGGGCCCCTGGGCAAGGCCTTTAATCCCCTATTGCTCCCGGTGTGTAGTGAGCGCCTTGTGTGGCAGCACCCTGACATCGGGGTGAATGTGAGGCATAACTGTAAAGCACTAAAGCGCTATATAAATGCAGTCCATTTCAAGTCTTTTTCTGCAAGCTCCAGATTAGTCGCCATTCTTCCTAGTTTTTACACCTCTTGTAAAAGTGAATTAAACAGTTTTCCGACAAGGTGAGAATTTAACATTTAGCAATTTGGGGGGGAAAAATATTCCAAACTCATCATCAGCCAAAAATGGAAAACCAACACAAGTAAACTGCACTTCTGCTTACATGTCGTTGGGACTTGGAGGCTATAATTAAAGTGAGTGCGCTTGAACTCGACTGCCGATGTGTAACGTCTCTAAAAGCACCCACTGACATGACCGCAAGCTATCGTCATGCTTTCTCAGTTTACCGCCGCACTAATTCACAACACATTTAGGATGGAAGTAGCGGCGCATTTGACGAAAGGGGATGTTACGCTCGAGAAAAAAATACAACAGACTACTGCAAAGTCAACTGAGAAACTTTGAAGACTCTTTTAATGCCTGTTTTTAAAGCGGTGTCACAATTCTGAACTGCAACAAATTAGGAAATTAAGGCGTTTTCATTTATGACAAATCCAATGGATGTGGAAATATGTCAATGTCAGCATCGCAGGAACGAGTTTGTCACAAATTACGGCACTTTTTGGGGTTTTTTAATCTAGTGAAACAAATGTGATGGTTTTTGTCTTCCACCTGTGTGAAGCAGAGACAATCATCGCTTTGGAAATGTAAGAATAGGAAAGTCCTTGTGCTCATTTTTCAAACTCCCAGTGCTCTGTAGTTAATTAACGAGGCCGTTAAATTGGAGTGAGCGAGCGAGCCGCCACGCTGCCCTGCTAAATGTGTTTTACACGCCATGTTTAATAAGCCTGCATCCTCGCCATCGGAGTATTGGCACACCTCAAATGACTTTCCGATAATGACAACCAGATTCCCAGAGGTCCCCACATGTATGTGTGTGTGTGTGTGTTTCTACACGGCCTCAGGTAGCAGTTGTTGGTGTGTGTGCGTGTGTGTGTACACACACGCACACAGATCAACAACTGCTACCTGCGGCTGTTTAGAAAAAGTGCTTCCGCATCGAACTGCTGCCAGTGGGGAAAAAAAAAACAAACCCTCTATGCGTTTTCCTCACCATCACTATCCGAGTCGACAAGCGTTGAATGTAGGTTAAAGTGTGTGAATGTGTGTGTGCTTGCCACCCACGGAGTGTACCGACGTGCCCCCGTGATTCCTGCAGACCACCGGCACAGAGAGAAACCACCTGTCTGTTCACAAACCAACACACGCGCACACACTCTCTGCCCTACATTACCATAACCATATTTACTCATAACCACGACATTCCGCCGCCGTCTGCTAGATGGTGGAGGTGACACACACACACACACACACACACACACACACACACACACACACACACACACACACACACACACACACACACACACACACACACACACACACACACACACACACACACACACACACACACACATATATATATGCACATACGGAAGCTGCCCCGTGGGCAGAAAATATCCATTCCTTGCTTTCACTGCAATAAAAGTACACCCATAAATGTCGTTTTCAGGGGCTGGAGGGTTAAAAATTGTTCTTCCACAGATGGATCAAGGGTGTGGTTTAATGACGGGACCCCACCAACCAAGAGAATTTCAAATCCCACATTTTCAGCAACAGTTTCTCAACACCACCATTCTCTGGTTATTACAGTGCCACCAGTTTCCTAAGCACATAAAATATTGTTTATGCGCTGGAACAACATCCATTGAGCACATTCACACCAACCATATAATACCTATGCACTATTCTCCATATACACCTGGAGTTGTAGCAGGAAGGGCAACCGGCGTAAAACGTTCCAAATCAACATGTAGAGCCAAAGCGGATCCGCTATGATGACCCCGAGCAAAACCCGAGAAAGCCAAAAGAAATTTGTTTCCCACGATTCTGTTTTCTTACGGTATGCTAACTGGATTAAAAATTGATTGTGCGCTTGTCAGGGAACCCCATAGAGGTAGCAGAATCTGGCAAATGTGAGAAATTGAACTTTTGTCCTGTCAGAACAGAAACATTTTGCATTTTTGGTATTTGGTATGTTCATGTTTTGTATTTTTATTCAACCTGCATCAACCACGTGTGAATTAACAACAATTAAGTCACACGATCAGTAGCTAAGTGGGTACTTGAATGTTCTTTTGATATGCAAATTTATACATTTACTACACATTCAGTGGCCCTACAACCAAATAATCATGCAGTAGAACTTTATATGGGTCTTTGGTTCTTTCAAGTCCAGCTGTGTGTTTTTCTTTCACATACAAAAGCAGATAGAAGGACTAACATCGAGTTGAATGTGGTAAATCTGCCTGGAGTAAGCTGCCCTCAAATCTGAGTGACTGCGCAGAAGAAGACTAGTCTATACAGGCATTACAAGTCGACTGTCCAGGAGGAGCTCATTGTCTCAGCCCTGTTCATACTGGGGTTTACAATCCGGCTCAAGCCAAGTTCAAGCTGTGTGCACACATGTGCACGTGTGTGTCTGTCAGGGGGGGGGGTGTTTGCTGCTCACTGGAAAGACAACGGCAGCCTGGCTGGGTGTCATCCTTAATGAGGAAGAATAATGGATAGTTTGACTGATTACTTAAGTGCAGAGAGTCACCTGGCTTTAAACATGTAAATGTGAATTTATGCAATATTTCAGAAAGGAATTCATTTGTAATCTCACAAAATTACAGTTGTAAGGTCACATCATCAACCTGCAGTCTGTCGCCGCAGATGGCAAACTCTGCTTTAGCGACCGCTGTGATGGTTTCCTGATAGCAACAGGAACAAGCATGGATCTGTGCTCGTTTCTGTGTGGTGATGACACTCCACAGAGAAACGAGGCTGCTTGCTCTACTGAACGTTTACTGAAAAAGACATTGGCTGCACGAACATAGTTTGACGTCATGTCCCTGAGCTGGGTTCATTCTAGCCAGATTTGTGTTCAGACCACGTCGAATCCCGCTCAAATCCATCATAAATCAAATAGAATACAATCCATCTTAAATCTGATTTGTTTAGTTCAGGTTCAGGAAAAAATTCACAAAAATTGATGACGGCCTGCACCATCACCTAGTGGTGCGCCATCACCAAGGTCCCAAAAACTGTGTGGCACAGCCTCAAAAATAACTACATGCAGTTTTGGCAATTAAGCTGTGGACTGGTGCTAGAAAAAGAGAGTCCCCATAAAGAAAGAAAACTAATGTACGAGTGTGTGTGTGTGTGTGTGTGTGTGCGCGCATGTTACATAAAAGGTGTTTGAGCAAAAGGGAGAGCAAACTAAAGCGAGAGAGAAATTACCTGCCAGAGGGGGTAAGGGGAGACGAGAAAAGGGTTAAGGCGGTGAGTGTGGTCTGTTTGTGTCACTGTGTGCTTAATCATATAAAGGTATACAGTACTAGTGTGTATGTGTGTGTGCGCGCGCACGTGCACTCGTGCTCGTCAGGAAGCTGTGGTGTCACTGGCTCTCCAGTGTTTACAGACAGGAAATGTTTGTCCAGGCATAAGGGAAGGAACCCCGCCGCCCCACATGGCAAACACAGGGAGAGCGGGCCGACGTGCGCGCGCGCGCGCTCACGCACGCACACACACGTGCATGCCAGAGTGTAAAAAGAGGAATCTGACTGGAGTGGTCGGCTGTGGAAGCGAGGCGGGGTATCTGGTGTTGGTTGGGGAAGTGGGAGTGACTGAGTGCTAACTGTTCTTCACTTCTCTCCTCGCGGTCTCCAGCAGACAGAAAGTCAAAGCAGTGACCCCATCTCAGCCGGCGGGACCACGTCCACACAAACACTCTAAAACCACATTCTCTCACTTCATATCCCTGCCGCTGACAAAGGCATTTAAGGAGAAGGGCACGTCTCCGTTAAGGTCCAACGCCAGGTACGCTTCTGCTGAGGTTTAAATTTTAAATTCTTTTTCACGCTGAGAGCATTATTCCTTTGATTGTTTCTCTAGCGCTCTTTGATCCTGCTGGCTGATGCCTGACCTTCATATTTGGCCCCGTTTGTTTCTGACTGACGGCCTGTTGTCCTGATCTTTGCACCTGCTCACTCATCTTTAATTGCTTTAATTCCACCTCTGATCCCGACTGTTAACCTGTGATGCTGATCTCAGAGCTTTGACCCAGATTGCTGACCTCATCTTTGATCCCATTTGCTCCAATTTCATTACCAATTGATAATTTGCGATCCAGACTTTGTGCCTAATCAGTCACCACTGATCAGTGATCTTTTCTGGCACCTCTGATCCTGATCGTTGATCCTTTGAATCTCACCACAGGGTGTTTTTCACTCAAATTGCTGACCTCATCTTTGATCTTGATCTTTTATCCTGCATCTCTTGCTCCTGATCACTCATCTTTGATGACAACTTTGACTACCAACCCTTGCTCTTTACCACAGACCTTTGACCCTGATTGCTGGGTTCAACTTTGATACCAGCCACTGATCTTTGAACCTGATTACTCATTGCTGATCAATAACCTTTGATCCTTTCCAAGGAGGTTATGGTTTCATCACTGTTCATCTGTCTGTCTTGCTTGGATCCTCGAATCAAGATCAAAGGAATGTGGATCAAGGGGTTAGCCTTAGCCTTTGATACTAATCACTTATCACAAATACAGATAAAATCAAAGGACTCAGGATCACAAATCAAAAACCAAAGGCAAGATCCACCCCTCGATACAGATAACTGCTAATCAGCGAACTGAAAAGCCGTACACGTCCTTCTTAGATGTCCTACTGACAGACAGACTGATGGGAATGAAAACATAACCTGCTGGTTGCCGGTGATGAACCATCTAACACTACTTTGATCATATGTTGGCGTTCATTGCTACTGCCATCTCAGATTCACGATGAGAAACTTCTTTATTGATTCAGTAGTCAAAACAGCAAGTATGAACTTGAGCGTGTACGTTAGCCGCGGTGACAGCTGGTGACTGTGCTTGTGAAATGTATTTTGGGATCGCTTGCCAAATTTATGCTCTGTAAATAAATAATACTTCTTTCTGGCTGCGCAGTCTCATTTCCTCTGTGATGTACACTGACGTTTCCATGCGCCTGTGTTGATGCGTGTGGGCCTGGAAATTAAGCACAGCACTCAAGGCGCTGTGAGGCTGCCGCTGTGTTTACACACACACACACACACACACACACACACACACACACACACACACACACACACACACACACACACACACACACACACACACACACACACACACCTTTTAAACAGGACAAAGTGAAAGCGTCTTTTTCCAAACCACAGAGGTACAGACAGCAAAATTAATCCCTCCCACCCAGGACACACACTTTTTGTCACCCTCCCCTCTTGGCAGGAGTCTGAGGTCCATCAGGACCAAAACCTCAAGACACAAAAACAGCTTCTTTCCGTCTGCAGCTGGACTCCTAAACACCAGAGACCCCCACTTACTCTACCTCTCTCACCCACTACCATAAAGTACAGAGTGGTCCTTCCTGCACTGAAAGTTACTGTACATCTGGACTCCAAACACCTGTTTTTACACAGTCCCATTCCATTATGTTATATTTATTTAATAGTAAATATAGTTTTGCCTATTTGTTTTGTTTACTTCTTACAGAAGTGTTTTTCTTTTCTTATTGTTCATGGACCAATAACACCAGATCAAATTCCTTGTATGTGTGAATTCACATGGCAATAAATTCGATTCTGAAAAAATATCAGCCCGATGTCAATTGCCGATGGCACACTTACTGGCTGGTGAAGGCGTGCTGTACCCGCTGATGGACAGTCCCGGCAGGCTCGGCGGAGACAGGCTGCCCAACATGTGGGGGAAGTAGTAGGAGTAGGTGGGCATTGGGAATCCGTTGAGGTGGGGACCCGGCACAGGGTTGCCCTTCCCAGCCATGATGGCTCAGCCACGAAAAGGACTTCAGGTAGAAAAATGAACAAAAAAAAAAACAAAAAAAAAAAAACAGCTCAGGTTCTCAGAGCCCAAATGGAGTCAGCGTGGGTTACTGAGCTGGTTTAATCCCCCATATGGATGCTGGATAAGCGTATATTCCAGAAGGCTGCAAAGAAACTCCTTATGGTTTGAAAAAGTTGGATTCCAGGACCAAAAAAAAAAAAAAAAAAAAAAGAGAAAAAAGAATTCCTTTTTGGTTCCGAAAATGTGTGTACACCGGGTAGAGTTACTGAGGAAACAAAGATTAAAAGAGACACAGAGTTCAAGTACAAAAGGGGAGTGAAGAGCGCTTTAGTCTTTCTTTCTGTGGTATTGTGCAACACGCTGAAAGGCCTTATTTGCAAGAGGCGTTGGGGAGGGCAGCCATTTCTTATCTCGGAGATGAAGGGGGAAGACTAGAGAGAAGGCGAGTCAAGTCACGAAGAGGCGACTTTGATGGTTGCTGTCGAGAGCGACGATGGCGGTGATAGGGGTGTGAGTGGCGCTAATGCATGCGTGGGAGCACAGGTTCACTCTTCTGGAGAATCGGGAGATCACATGATGGCAGGACAGCACTTTCCCCCGTGGACGGACCTTGTTTTTGTCTGTGAAAGAGAGAACAGAGAGCATCATTTACTCCTTCACTGACAATTTAAAGCGATCGTTTCCCTTTAAGTGCTTCAGCAAAACAGTTCCTTCCTTTTGACACTAATTAATGCTAAAGTCTCATCTGAAATGTTACAAAAAAAAAACAACACCCCATCTGCCTTAATTATCTAACGGGGTGTTAAAAACAGAGGAGAGTGGTGGGTGTGTGATGTCTCCGCACAGCTTTGTGTGCTCGTACGAACCCTCATTAGCAGTGACAGCATACAAATACCGCGGGAGAGAAGCCAAAATATAAATTAAGAGGGCACCGCTAAAGAAAACCTCTCTAATTACACCAGCTGCAGAAAACCAGAGGTGAGACCTCAAGGCGCTGTTCTGGGACCACTGGAGGTTTGTGTGCCGCATTTACTTCCAAATCAAGATCAAGGCATGCACACAAACTGAGCCATAATCACCACAACAGTTCACCGGCGCACCCGAGGACTGTCAAACACAGAGGCAGAGCACACAGCAAAACTGTACAACACACAACACAAACAAAAGTCAGAGAAAAACTATTGCTTTTAATCAGCTTGTCATAACATGGACCAAACTTATTTTTGCTGTGATGACCCTTTAATTAACCAGGCGCTGTATAACACAGCAGTAATTGCCACACTGGGGGGGGGGATGTTTTTTTTGGATGAATAGTATTGCTCAAGAATGTGTTACTTCATCATGAATCACACCAGGATATTGTCACAAAGTAAAGTGACAGGGGTCAAGTAAGACACGTGTGCT
Source organism: Thalassophryne amazonica (assembly GCF_902500255.1). Lineage (NCBI taxonomy): Eukaryota > Metazoa > Chordata > Actinopteri > Batrachoidiformes > Batrachoididae > Thalassophryne > Thalassophryne amazonica. Next base: position 57,112,725 of record NC_047120.1, on the reverse strand, counting down.
CCTACATGTACAACGTACATAAATCAGCAACATATGACAGGTAAGAAGGCTGTTATGGAAGCAACAGTTACTACACATAATGCAATGTACTCAGCAAAGGGCAACTGCGACTTCCAAGACTAGAATACCCAACAATAATGCCCTATTCCAAAAACATAGAAAATCATTCCCAAAAATCACTACTTCATTATGTCCCCATTTCACACTGCAAGAAAGGATTTTTAAATGAGCGTTACAGTCAATTTCTGATCTCAGAGATTTCAAATTTCCATAAAAATTGGTGGAAAAGTAGGGTGTGGCCCAAATCCAAAGAGGTTAAAATGGACAGCGCAGTCTCATTTGAGGGGTGAAATATGGAGAATATGACGTAATTTCTCTACTTCTGGGGACTGAAACACTGCATTTTCTGAGATTTTGGGCAAATTACACGCAAACAAAGTGAAAATGCAAAAAAAAAAAAAAAAGTGACAATGTGGTGGAAAGTGGACATGTGTTGTGGTTTGTTTATGGCCCGGAGCTCAAGCGTGTCGAGGCAGTTGTGCAGGCAAGAGAACGTAGCTACTCTGGTTAGCTGTGTAGGCTAACACTTACTGACACGACCTCTCTCCCACTTGCCTTGTCTTCCCTTCTCCACTAGGAACCGGAAAAAAACTGCACTTTTCGCAAAAACAAAACAGTACACCATTTTCCCGTGTAAACCTATGCTGTGTATATATTGCGCAATGGGAGTGGCTGTCCCCATAAGTGCTCAAATCTCCCGATATCATGCAGGGTTCAAACAAGACTTCAAGCGAGAGAGCGAGCATTAGAATGGACAGTTCTCCAACACTGTCATTTACCCCCAAAAACTGCTCAAGTGATTTTCATGAAATGCTTAAGTGGGGGTGGATCATGAGACAAAGGGAGAATAAATTAAACACTGGAGCAGATCCAGATAATGCAACAGAGCCAAGAATCTCCCACCTCACCTTGCTGTAGCACTGCAATATTGGGCCTTTTCCCAACGCAGTCATCAATTTTTGAATGGATTTTCATGAAACCCAGTAGACAGGTGGGGTACGGGCCAAGAATGAAAGCATTAAACTTTGGAGCAGATCCAAAACTCTTTTTCACACTCATTAATATTGCAAGGAAGGGTGTTTTTCCAACTTTGTCAATTTCCCCAAAAATTATGATTCCCACCCCCAAAAACCCAATTAAATTTGGCAGAAATGTTAGACAAGGGACAAGGAATAGCAATTCCGCTCATGGGGCAATTAACCCCACCTTGATGAGGCATTTTTCATCAACCTTTCAACAAAATAAATGAGGTATGAGTCACAATAACTCAGTGAAAAAAGTGAACCATCAGTGCACTTCATTCAAAGTACTTATTTACATTGGTCTAGTGGAAAATTGTGGTTTCCAGTTTAAATCTGCTGGAATCACGTTACCAAATCATAAATATACATTGTGAAAAACTAAAAAAAATTAGCTGTAACAAATTACATACATTTTTTAAGTTGATCCAAAGTATCATTTTTTTCAGTGCCGGGACTCATCATTCACAGGTCTGATGATGTCAGATATAGTTTGACTATATAATTGATAAGGCCACAGAGTCGTGTGGGATGAGGGATCGATCAGCCTCTTGTGCTATCCAGAGGAAATAAATAAACTTCTCCTAGCAGAGGGAGGCCTGATCGGCACAGCTGTGGAGAGGACGACAGATTGGGGACAGCTACCGCGTTGATCAGGTGCTACGTCCTTCAAACGGCGAGCTGATTGAGCGTGACCGTGAGCGTGAACCAGTGTGACCGTGCGAGAGTCAGAGAGCTCTCAAAGAGACAGGCAAGTTTGAATGATTTGTCAGTGTCTTTATTTAGCGTCGTGCTTGTTTCATTCCGCGCCCACTTAAAAAAAAAAACAAAAAAAAAAACTTTATGTTGTAGTCATACAAGGTATTTGTGTTGAATAGTCAGCGGTACATTCAATTCTGCTACATGACACTCAGCCGCCGTTTTCAGCTCTCAAAAGGGAATTCTTGCGTGAAATCTTGAAGAATGTCAGCTCACTTCGCTTTCACACTTTGATGTGCATGTCTGTTTCAGCGGGGGCGTCGCTCGACCACAACCGCCTTTTATTCTAACATTCTTTTGTGCAACTGTCAGAAGACCTTTCTACCTGATTCCATATGGGCTTAATGAAAGATCAAGTCCCGAGCGACTCGACACACACACACGAAGGCAAAAACACGATGTTACTTTGAAAAACAAGGAAAATGAGTACAACGGCATATTTGGCATGAGAATATACTGCATATTGAAGCAGAGCTGATACATCTCTTAATCAGACAGAGAGCTGACTTTATGAGCCGAGCTGATTTTTATTGATTGTTGCTAAAGTGCTCTGCAGTCAGCGTGTCAGCGTGTGTGAGGTGGACAAAGGTTGTGGGCTGAAGAGTTTGACAACATTTTTTATTAAAGCCCATGGGAGCTGCATGCAGTTTTATTTCCTTTAACCCCCTCCCCCACCCCAACCCAAAAACACCCACCCGCCTTCCCTCTTCCGACTCGCCACCTAATAAAGTAAATGAAAGCTCCAACTTAAGAGGCGCACTGAGGATTGGCTGCGAGATACTTTGCGGTTCTGCGCCACATTATTATTACCGTCATGAAATCCAGCCTCGTTATACTCTCCAGTGTGATGATGATGTCAATCGCATCGGCACCGCACACTTGGATGACGAGAAGCCACATATATTTTGAATGTACCACCTCGAGGCCACAGGCGCTGAACCTGGGGACTTTCAGTGAGGAAATACGACTCGCCAGGACACTTGGAAGCGCCACGGGCTGGAAACGGGCCACTTCCTTTTCCATTAGCACTATGGTATGTGGTGGTGGGGGGGACCATAAGTAGGACTTGCGAAGAAGAAACATCTGAACACAAACACACCAACAGTAACTCAGTTGTGCCAGTCCACTTCTTCCTGCCAAAGTACACCGTCTGATATTATGAGCAAGAAGGGAACTTATGACAATTTGACTATTTGTAAAAGAGAGAAACTGACATGAATGAGAGGAGCAGAAAATAAAGGTGCTCAAAGCTACTGTTTAAATAAATTGACTGTTTTTTAAAACAACCCTCTCGTAATTACGAGATCAGATGTCCCCTGATAACCCGGCTGCAAGTGAGTCCATCTTGGTCCCTCAGTGGTCGTGGGGCTGTGCGAGTGAAAGCTGGAGGTCTGGGGGGGGACAAACATCTCAATTTGGTGAGATGCCCCATGCCCCTCCATAGAGGAATTTCATTCATCATAATTACGAGATGTCGTAATTATGACATATTTTCTTGTAATAAAGGATCAGGGGTCTAATTTATTTATTTTTTATCCAGTGAATGAAATACGCTTCCGTACTCGAGTCACTTTCGACTGCATAGTGTCGCTGTTTAAGGAGAAATGTTACATTTTTCAACCTAGGCTCCATATTTAGATATTTTAGGAGTAAAATAAAATTGGGCAAAGCAATCTATGAACAGAGTAACTTGCTTCTTGTCCCCACTGAACACATGAAAACGTTATTAGATGGGTCTCGTAACACAGACTGGATCCAATGTTTGCCTCACGAAATGTAAATAAAGATTTTAAGATGACCAGTTGTATAGTTTAGTTGCTTACGTTAGCTTCCTAGCCATTGGCCGGCGCTGCTGCTGAGGGGCTCATTCTCAAAGCCACGCCTCTCATCAGCAATCGACTAGTAATGCCTAATGAAACCAAGGAGGTGGTACAGACACATTCTGACTATATAATTTGTCATACATATAAAGTGTTTATCATGTATCATTAATGTGCTACAGTGTCGACAAAAGAAAAAAATACTTCAGGCTCATTATGCAAATAAACCAAAATACACAAAAATCTAATCAACTCATCTACTCCACCGGAAATACCTATAGTGAAATTATCATGTGTCAACCATTAATTATTGTTGACTTATGTTCACAAGAGTGTGTTCACATAAGCTCGGGTTGTTTATACTGTAAATCTGAATTTTATTTATGCACATTTTGGAAATTTGAAATAATTAAGCCCATAAGACTCCCATAAGTAATGCTTTTTTCCCTTTAATTTATTTGGATTGTCCTGCAACTTATATTTTGAAACAACTTATATGATATGGATTATCATCTATGGCCAGAAGGTGACACAATCTACATGCATGGTAAGCTATTCCTGTACACTGAGCTGAATGAGGTATTGTCTGATCCACACTTTGGAGCAGAAGGTGGTAGTAATGAACCAAAGCTGTATACCAAGCGGTGTTAAAAATAAAGGAGAAGCTCTGAATGAGGAGGACATGCTGGGTCTTAGAGAACAAGTGAATTTAATAAATCATGTTCTCAAACTGAATGACCTTGCTCTTGAATAAAGACAGGAAATAACAGTCATACTCCTCGACACTCCACTTCTTTACACCTTGTGGGACTGCTGGAACTGCAATGAGGAGGGTACATGGGCTAAAGTAAGGCTACCTGTAACATTTTAAAACTGTATCATCAGTTAAAATGCTTATTTATATTTAGTGAGGTAAACATTTGTGAGGTACACTGACTGATGAGATGAATGAGAGTGAGGTAAACATGCACATGTTAGGTCTGTTCAGTGGTGTCAAGAAGCAGTTTACTCTCGAATTCTTTGCACCTCAGACAATAACTTGAATGAGCCCTTGCTACCGGAGTGTTTGCATTATAAACAAATAAGCTGATTAAATTCATTTTACTTCTTATTGCATGAAACAGTACCACCACATTTTGAACATAAATGCAACTTAAAGACTGATGAATCTTTTTTTCCCTCTTTATGATGCATTTTTGGACAGATGCGATGAAAACTGAACATTTTATTAATTGACTCCTACCGTTTATGGAAGTCTACACATGGCAAACACAGACGCATGCATGTAAAATAATGTCAATATCTTGAACATCATAGGCTTAATGCCTCTATTGTTGCCTTCATGCGCTCAGACACAAGCACACTGAAACAAAATCACAGCGAGGATGCAAGTACTACCAACATGACGGCGTACCTGCATAAGAGGTAAAGTCAAAACACACACACAAACACACAGGAGAATCACACCACTATAACAAGAACCAATGGCGTAACTGAGGGCGTCAAGTCTGCCATGAAAACTCTGCACGCAGGCCCGACGTGCATTCCATAATGCACAACAACCAATCAGAGCCAGCGCTGCACTCTGATCTGCCACCACGCACACGTACAAACATTCAGACACTCACAATTCTCCATCACTCCAAGTCTCATCAGAAACACCTTTTTCTTGTCCTCTCACACTCCTTCACACGTGCACACTCTGACATTTCTCTGTCAGGCCGCTCCTGAATCTCACCGTGTGATGTATGCGTCCCATACCACATGGCTGACACCCAAGGTCATCCATATGGAGGAGGAAGAGGAGGAAGGGAAACAGATGTGCGCGTTTTTCTGGACGGGGCTGTACGGCGGTGCAGACACACCCACGCGGTGTCAGAAGCTGGTGGAATTTAGTTGTGTTTCACAGAGGTACACATGTTTCAGATGGGAAGGTGATGAAAGCAAGCTTCTGACAGAAAGGTTTTCCAGGATTTACCAGGTTTCCAGATGTGGATTGTACCGTTATGTTACGCTGACATGGCGAGTTTTACTATCGATGAGCTGCATATAAAAAATAAAATAGTCAATTTAAAAAAAGATCGTGAACAGCTGTTATCGGCCACATATGCAGTCATGTTACCCGCTGCACAACACGATATTAATGTACAAGTAATATATACATCAGTCTGAAATGGTGTGTTGTGTTTTTTTTTATTATGTATGACTTCATTATGAAGCTATTTGTAACAATCAATCACAAATAATCACAAAGGCGAGGTGATGGTCTAGTGGTTAAGCAGTGGGCTTGAGACCAAACAACCCTCAGTTCAAACCCTAGCCTGACCGGAAAATCACTAGGGCGCTTGATCCCCAAGTTGCTCCTGGAGTGTAGAGAGCGCCTTGTATGGCAGCACCCTGAAATCAGTGTGCGAGTGTGTGAGAATGGCTGAATGTGAGGCATCAATGTAAAGCGCTTTGAGCTTCTGATATAAATGGAAGAGCACTATATATAAATGCACTCCATTAACCATATTTTGCTGATCAACATATGCTTTAGATCATCCATATAAGGCTGCCACAAAAAAATATGTTTTTGAACCATCTTTTCCTTGAACCTACGCTTTGACCTTTAACCAAACTACTCCAAAATCTAATCACCCCTAAATATCTATCCAAGTAACATTCCCACCAACTGTGGAGGAAATGCGTCCAGCGATTTTTGAGTTATCTTGTCCACAGACACATGGACGGGGAATAAAGTAATTTACATTTTTAAGAGGTTGCCTTCAGAATAGAGTTGGGCATCAATGATGGTTGACTGACAGCATGATGTAGAGTCTCAATCAGACGTTGTTTGTGGGTGTTTCCGTAGAGATTAACCTGGGCAGTAGAATGGCTAAATGTGCACTTTAAAGAGTGTTGGGAAGAAAGTGCAAAAAAAAAAAAAACAAGGGGGGGGTCCGGACTGAGCAGTAACACCGGGGAAACTCCCTCTTCAGCTGCAGTCAGGAAGTCTGCACGTTCGTTTTATCCATTGCTGCGGCTGGTCAAAATGAAAAAACGTTTCCAAATGTTCTGCTCACTGTTTCACTAATGGAAGATTTTTTTTGGTGTGTGTGAAAATTTAGAGTCGGGCTTAGAAAAGTGGGAAGAGCTACTTAATTTTGCAGGATTTCTATTTAATTAATTAGCCACCTGACTATACGTCATCAATTAAGCTGAAGGTGGACGCCACCGTAATTATTCATCGCGATAGCCTAAACTATCAGCTGCATCAATTTATTTTATTTATTTATTCAATTTTAGACAAAAACATAACCTCTGAATCTCTGAGAATTTAACAGCAGCAGAGAGCTGCTACGACTGCAGGAGAACGCTAATAGAAATCAGTCAAGCACAAAGTCCTGAAATTTTTATGAGGGCAGCAGCGTGTGCACTGTGTGCGTGTGTGTACGCACCGATGCACACGTTTGACACAAAGGCATGTTTCAACAAGTGTCTGAGCCCGGCTCGACTGCATACGTGTGTGTGTGTGTGTGTGTGTGTGTGTGTGTGTGTGTGTGTGTGTGTGTGTGTGTGTGTGTGTGTGCCAGAGCCATGTCCTGAATCACATTTGCATGCCATCTCAGAGCCCTCAGGGAGTGTCTTACAATAAACTGCATTTACTGTAAATTACTACCTCAGATGGAATTGTTTTGCATAAATAGTACATCAGGAGTATGGGGGGAGTATACGGAGCGCGCGGGGGGGAGTACAGAGGGTGACTAAAGAGAGACACTAACACTACATGTCAGCTAAAAGATGTAAATTATTAAAAGCAGAAAGGGCCACGCGAGGCTATGAGACACTCAGCCACAGCAGTGCATTGTGGGTTATCTACTAAAAAGAAAAAAAAAAAAAAAAAATCACAGCAAATCTCTAATAAAATGGTCTGCCGTGGCGATAAGTCCAAAATCTAAGCTGTCCAACTGAAGGAGTCCAAAGACGAAGGCAAAAATGGAACTTAATTAACTGAATTAGACAAAAAAAAAAAAAAAAAAAAACAACAAAAAAAAAAATACTACACAGGCACTGAAGTACTAGAAGTGGTAAGTCTTTATCAGGCATGAGGTCTACTGGCCTGTCCTTATCCAAGGTTTACGTGACATAAAGGGGACGAGAGTCCACGCCTCCCCCTTCACGGGATGCCAGCCTTTCACAGGTTACTTCCCAGCGAAGGCTGGTACCCGCTGTACAGCTGGGTGGACTGAGATGACGCAGATGAATCAGAATCAGAATTGAATTCATTGCCAAGTGAGTTCACACATACAAGGAATTTGACCTGGTGTTATTGCTGCACAGACAAAAAGAGCAATCAGATTTCTGACGTCCACCAATCTGGATACGGATCACCTCCAAAATGCAGTGGAGTCTTTCGTACCTTAATACGAGGTCTATTAGATAAGAAACCGACACTTTTATTATTATTTTTTTTAACTATATGGATTTGAATGACGTGCGATTCCATCAATCATGCTTGAACCCTCGTGCGCATGCGTGAGTTTTTTCACACGTCGGTGACGTCATTTCCCTGTGGGCAGGCCTTGAGTGAGATGTGGTCCCGCCCTCTCGGCTGAATTCCTTTGTTTCACATGCTGCTCCAGACGGCACGCGTTGCTTTATCAAAATTTTTTCTGGATCTGTGAGGAATATCCGAGTGGATACTATTCGAAAAATTAAGCTGGCTTTCGGTTTAAAGTTTAACGGCTGATGAGAGATTATGGGGTGTTTCTGTCGCTGTAAGGACTTCCCACAGAGCGGGACGTCCTGCAGCGCTTCCAGGCGCCGTCATCGGCCTGTTTCGACCTGAAAACATCCTAATTTAAGGCTTAATTCACCCAGGACGTCGTGAGAGAACAGAGAAGATTCAGAAGAGGCCAGCATGAGGACCTTATGCGGACATTCCACTGTTTAAGGACATTTTTTAATGAAAGATGTGCGCGCAAGAAGAGGGAGGTGAAGGAGGAGAACAAGAACAAAAACAAAGAGCAAGAAGAATAAGAAAAAAAGAGAAGAAGAAGGAGATCTTCTTTAAGTCTTTAAGAACTAACCTGTTTTTGTGTCCAATCATAATAGAAGAGAGGCTCTATCTTTCCTTTCCATAGGGTTGTGACAAAGTTTTTATTAAAATATCAGAATGGGATGATTTGTCTGTGTTGAAATGGCCTGTCTGTCCCACTAAACCACACCTGCTCCTAATCCACCATCAATACACCTTCCACTATCCATCCAGCAGGTGGCAGACACATCTACGGGATACTAAAAAAGTTACTTTTTGAATTGATCTGGTGCATCAAGGTTGAGCTGCAAGATGATGGGAGTTATTGTCATTTTAATAACTTGGAGACTCATCTGTATCTATCCATCTATTCGGCCAATGCATTTTATAGGTTTCATGCCTCAGCTTTTCCAAAACCTAGGGACAGGGATGGTCAACGGATGAGCAGGAGGCAGATTGTACTCCTCAATGACAGCCAGACTGTGACACAAGAAGACTAAAGGGTGCCAACACAAGCCAAGATGGTAAGAACCCCCACGTCTTTTGCCAAGGCCCCGCTGTGGGGTTGTCAGCAAATCAGGCTGGGTGACATTCTACCTCACCTCAGAAAGGTCAGCCTCTAATTATCTCAAATGCCAGCAAACATTGCACGTGCAAAACAAAACCCCCCCAAAAAAGCAAGAGATGACCTGTGTGAGACTGTGTCAAAGTGTGGTGGTTGCTTAAATTTGGCTCCTTCACACTAATCGAGTGTTGCCAATTGGGTGTCCGTGCAGAACTGGACCATCTGCCAACCGCCGTGCATGCATCCAGAAAATATACACAGAAACCCACACCAAGTGACAAAATATGCCCTCCAAAGTCAATAAAACCTGAAACGGAAGAAACTGGGAGGTCGGCTGTTAAATTAAGAGTACTGCATGAATAGGGAGAGGACCAGCTGGTGCTAGTAGTTTGATTTAAAATATGTTGCTTGCACTTTAGAAATCCAGCAGGGAACCTTGGTTTAGGTAAATACTGACTGTTCAGGCCCAGATTTAAAACTGCTTCATTGGTATGAAAGAAAAACATGTTAATAATAATAATCTATATTATAATAGCCAAGTGGCCTCTGTGTGCGTGCGTGCGTGTGTGCAGCTTAGAACACACAGAAACCAGGGAGAGCTGACACTGGCCATTTGGTATGCTTATGTATCTGCGAAAACGGGAAGTTGATAGTACTAATATTTTGAAAAAATTAGCAATTTTAACTAACCAGTAAACAATGGACAATGTGCTGCAATACACCATGGGATTTCAGGGTTTGGGAGTTTGGGAGGTTAAATGCTGTTATTGTGGTTCATTGTTGTTAGTGTTATGATTTATTGTTTTATTTTAGTTCTATTGGTTTAGTCAGTTTAGTTAGGTCTCATGTTCCCATTACCATGACTGAGAAGTGTATTGCATTTGATGTCTTCTGCCACCATCTCTGTTTCTGCCTGTCTAAAATTAGAAGCACCTGCTTGCAGCAGAATGTAGAAAAGACAAAAAGCTCTCCGTGCGTGCATGTGTGTGTGTAACTTTGATCACAGAGAAGCTGTGGAGAGCTGATATTTGCTATTTAGTATGCTTATGTATTTTGGGTCAAGGATGAACGCTGCCAAAACGGAACATTGATAGGACTAATATTTTTGGAGAAACTACTGATATTAGATAACACTGAATAGTGGATTATGCTAATTACATTCTAGACTCTCACGTCATTCCAGCAGGGGGCGGTAAATCATCTTTATATTAAAAGTGTGAGTGTGTGATTTTATTTATTAAGTTCAATGTAAGTACATAAGATAATTGTAAATACGTTAAAAATACATGGATGATGCCAGAAGGTGAAAACACTTATTTCCATTGTGGTCCATTTAAAAATCAAATGACAAAATAGAAGTAAAAATAGTAATTATAGTATGTATATAACAAGAAACCTAAACCATTTAAAATACATTAAGACAGTAAATTAACATTAAAAATTACATAATTAACAGGAAATAAAAGGGTTGAGTTCCTTTCTAAGAATTGTTGAGGTCTAATGTTCTAAAAACATTTGACTCAGATGCCACTCCAACTCTTTATACAAGTTTGCTTTATTTATGACCACCCTTGAAAAAATCTCTACTACCTGTTTTCTAAACACTACCCAATCTAGAGCCTGTGGATCCCCATGGGAAATGCACTAGTAATACACTTTATTTGTATAGCGCTTTTATCAGTGCTCAAAGACATTTTACAGGTTTAAAAACAAAGCACTCAAAACAAAAAAAAGACAAAATCACACATTAAAAGCAATTCTAAAAAGGTGTGTTTTGACTTGTGTCTTGTGCCCGAACGGTCCGCCCCTAAAACAAAAAAATCGGTCCCCCTTTTGCATCTGCGCATGCGTCATTTCGGACCACAGCAGCACGTCTGAGATGGAGTCTCTTCACCCAAAGCAATCAAATGGATTAATGGGATTATTAACCATCAGATGATAAAAGTAAAACCTCTTAAATCATTGTAAAGTCAGTTTTAAGCAGAAATTTTATGATAAAATAATCCATGAACCGCATCATCAGAGGGGACCAATTTTTAGGGGGACCGTTCGGTCTGTGACACCGGTACAGTCACGGATCTGTTTGGGGACAGAGTTCCAGAGGGAGGGGGCAGCTATGGAAAAGGCTCAATGACCCCATGTCCAGTGCTTGGTCCTGAGCGGCACTGACAGGAGGCTGGCATCAGAGGAATGGAGGTGGCAGGAAGAAGTGTGATGGTGGAGCATGCCGGTGAAGTAGGAGGGGGCCTGATTGTGAAGGGCTTTGTGTATAGGGGAAGGATTTTGAAGTGGATCCGCTGTGGGACAGGAAGCCAATGGAGGTTCTTGAGAACAGGGTTGATGTGGTCACAGGACCGGGTGTGGGTGAGCAGACTTCTGAATGTACTGGAGATTAATGAGGACTTTTGAAGATGTACCATACAAGATGCTGTTGCAGTAATCTAACCTGGAAGTGATAAAAATGTGGATCAGGGTTTCTGGGGCAGAAAAAGAGTGATTGGCAAAGATGAGCAATGTTTTTGAGGTGGAGAAAAGTGGTTCTAGTGATTGATGTGGTGTTCAAAAGACAGGTTGGTATCAAAAATGACTTCTAACGAAAATCATTATTTCAGATTTGTTACAGTTGACTAAGAAAGTTGGTTTCCATCCAGGACTTAATCTCAGTGAGGCAGTTAGTAAGAGTAGAGTGAGTTGCAATGGTGACGGATTTGGTGAAAATGTAGAGCTGGACGTCATCAGCGTAACAGTGAAAACGAAGACCACAATGACGTATGATTTTACTAAGGAGAAGCATGTAGAGGATAAAGAGGAGAGGACCCAGCATGGAGCCCTGGGGGAAGCCTTGAGATAGAGGAGCGATGGAGGTGCAGTTGTTAATGTTGATGAATTGTTGTCTGTTAGTGAGATAAGACTGTAGCCAGGTAAGAGCAGTGTGGGTGATGTTGAGGGAGGATTCAAGGCGGGAATGGCGTGATTAATGGTGTCAAAAACTGCGCTGAGGTCGAGGAGGACAAGAATGATGAGATTACCAGAGTTTGAGGAAAGGAGGAGGGCACTGGAGACTTTGAGAAAGGATGTTTCAGTGCTTCCTCTGTTGGGAGAAAAAATCCTACTGAAAAGGTTCAAACAGATCGTTGGAGATAAGGTGAGCTTTGAGTTGGGAGGCAACAACACGTTCAAGAAGATCTGATAAGAAGGGAAGATTGGAGATGGGCTGGAAGTTTGTCATTATGTCAGAGTTGAGTCCAAGTTTTTTTTGAGGATGGGGTGACAGCAGCCAGTTTGGGACTAGACCAGAGCCAAAGGTTCTTGAGGAAAACCAGGTCGGAAAGGTTTGATTGAGAATTCGGTTGGTAAGAAAACAGCAGGCATATCAAGCAGGGCATGGGATGTTTTCTTTGCGTTCTACTTGGTCAATATTTGCAGGGGCCTACGGTAACAGAAATCTTGCACGCCCACATGAACACACTGCCCAGTGCACTTTACACTACACGGTCATGCGCACCAAAAACCCCACACTCTGCCCACAAACTCCTACTCCAGCTCAAAGAAGGTGGAAAAGACAAAGCGTCGTACATCATTGGTGCCGACGGCGTGTGACAAGGTCCTCATGTCCAGGTTTTTCCTGTATTTTTTTTTTCGCTCTTGTTCTGAGAAAACATGGAAGCTTGCTCCCTGTTGTTTACACAGCTGGCTCAGTGGAAAGGATTGCTTAACATGAAATATGAAGAGAGCAGAGAGGTGAGAGGCAGAGACGAGATGAAAAGAGAGAAGTGGCCAAGTGAAAGGCGATGGATTACAGGCTATGGTGGAGAACGGACTTGGCTAACTGTACGCTGGAAGACACAGGAAGGATGTACAATGAAGAGGAAGAAGGAGCAGGCAGGAGTGGAAGGCCCGACAGAAACTCAAACAGAAAAGGTGGTGAAGAACATGGCAACAAGCTTATTCACTCTACAGACTACTGAAATGATCCAAAAGGGATGGAACATCTCATCGCAACGACAAAAAGGGATGACTGATCAGCCATGACAGTCGTGTGTTGTGACACGGCAGGTGTGCACTGGTCAATCAATCAATCAATTTTTTTATATAGCGCCAAATCACAACAAACAGTTGCCCCAAGGCGCTTTATATTGTAAGGCAAGGCCATACAATAATTATGTAAAACCCCAACAGTCAAAACGACCCCCTGTGAGCAAGCACTTGGCTACAGTGGGAAGGAAAAACTCCCTTTTAACAGGAAGAAACCTCCAGCAGAACCAGGCTCAGGGAGGGGCAGTCTTCTGCTGGGACTGGTTGGGGCTGAGGGAGAGAACCAGGAAAAAGACATGCTGTGGAGGGGAGCAGAGATCGATCACTAATGATTAAATGCAGAGTGGTGCATACAGAGCAAAAAGAGAATGAAACAGTGCATCATGGGAACCCCCCAGCAGTCTACGTCTATAGCAGCATAACTAAGGGATGGTTCAGGGTCACCTGATCCAGCCCTAACTATAAGCTTTAGCAAAAAGGAAAGTTTTAAGCCTAATCTTAAAAGTAGAGAGGGTGTCTGTCTCCCTGATCTGAATTGGGAGCTGGTTCCACAGGAGAGGAGCCTGAAAGCTGAAGGCTCTGCCTCCCATTCTACTCTTACAAACCCTAGGAACTACAAGTAAGCCTGCAGTCTGAGAGCGAAGCGCTCTATTGGGGTGATATGGTACTACGAGGTCCCTAAGATAAGATGGGACCTGATTATTCAAAACCTTATAAGTAAGAAGAATAATTTTAAATTCTATTCTAGAATTAACAGGAAGCCACTGGTGCTGGTAGACGAGGAATTAGTGATGCACTTCATCACCTTGGCCAATCAAGAGGGGAGGGCGGAGATGAGCTGATTACTTCTTCGCATCTGTTTGTCGTTTTGCACAATAACTCAAAACAGAAGATGGATTTTGGTCCAATTTTCAGAAGAGGTCTGTTAAGAGAGAGTGATGAAATTTTGAGGCATATCTGATTCAAATATTTCCTTTCATTTCATTCCCAGACTTCATAAACTGGCCTTATCATATCCCAAAGAGGTACAAACAATTCAGCATGGGACGATAACCCGTTTCATAGCAAAGCATGGATTAAAAATAGCACGGTAAAACTGTCAAGATTTACTATTAGACTGCGTGAACTCTATAAACAAATCTGACATCAATCCATATGGTTTACACAGTAATCTGAATGCAGCTAGAATCCGTACATCATAGCAGCACAGAGGAGGAAAGCCACCCAACATGCAAGGCACATTTTTTGAAGAGTGACTGAAAGATTTGCAAAAAAACATCACATTGACTCCAACTCTTTGCTGAATTCAATGCAACACTATTCTGAAAGCAAACTTCAAAAGCTAGACAAGCATCTGCATTGGAAATGTTAGCAAAATACTTCATGCTTGCTAACAACACAAATTAAGTGGCAAATTCACAAACTAACATCAGTGAGGATTTTTTTTTTTAATCACACTGTCACAGTGTTGTCAGAATTCCAAGAAAACCACGAGAATCAACGAGCTGCCTACCAGCTCAGACTTAAAGCAGTCCAGGCATTCTATGGTAAAAACTGGCTTGAGGTAGGACAAATTGCAAATGTTTTCATTCCGGTTTTATTTTGTTCCCAAAATATGTGAAAATAACACACTAAAAATATAGATATTTGGTGGAAGAGGTCCAAATTTGCAGTCAAGTTCAACCATGTCAATGACAGAAACCTGGAGTTTTACAGTCACTATATAGCATGATAGGGAAAACATATCTTTTGATCTATGTGACATATAAAAGCAATTAACCCCTCATTTTAAACCTCTAGAAGTCTAGTTTACATTGATATAATTGTGTTAAAGTTATGACAAGTTTTTTGGTCAAAATAAGGTCAACAAGTCCATAAAAGTCATCATACTAGAAGGCTCCCTTGGATTTTTGCGTTCTTTTCAGAAAAGTTTCCCTCATCACAGGTTTAGAAACCGTCCTGTGCACCGGCAACATTTCCTGTATGTTCGTTTTGTGAATTGTTTTGTAATTTGTGTCTGCAGCATGGCCCAAGCAGAGGGTCACCCCTTTGAGTCTGGTCTGCTTGAGGTTTCTTCCTCAGAGGGAGCTTTCCCTTACAACTGTTGCTGTGGGGGTTGATAAGGTTAGACCTTACGTGTGTGAAGCGTCTTGAGGCAACATTGTTGTGATCTGGTGCTATATAAATAAATGAAAATGAAATAAAATGAAATCATTATGCAACACAAAATTAAGTGGCCACCAATATTTTTGGTCGATCACTAGTTTACTGATTGGTTATTAACTATTATATATGTAGATGTTGGGATATGAGTGGCCACTGCTTTCAGTGCAATGGAGAACTACTACAGTATTTCAAGAGTCAACGAGTATCCTTGAGGAAAATCTTTGAATTGCTGGAGCTTGACGAATACTGTCCCCGTTGACCCCGCAGAAAGGTGGATTAAGATATAAAAAAAAGAGTGAGGACCTTCTGTTGGTCGTTGGCTGAAAGAACTATTGTCATGCCTTGTCCTCAAAAAGTTAACATATACACTAAAAAAGAAATCAGCCAAATTTAAAGAGATCTGGAATCCCTTTCTTGCATTTTTAGAGAACTGTGAAGTTGAAGAAACTCTGGAAACTTAAAGGTGACATGTCCCTAACTGTTGATACCTTAAATGTGACATTAAGCTGTGCATGATGATGTAATGTCGTTATCCACTTATTTATTTATTTTCTCTTTCATTTTATTTATTTATTGATTTTTAAGTTATCTTTGGGGTGGGGGGAGTGGAATATTTTATAGTTTTATAGTTTGGTTGGTATATGCCTTGTTCAGTGTATTAAATACTGTTTTTGTAGTTGTTGTAAGCTGTTAAACTCAATAAACATATGTTTCTAAAAAAAAAAAAAAAAGAGTGAGATATGCACTCTACAACTGCACCTTCCACTTCCCATGATGTCCTCCATGGATGCAGGCACTCTTTCCGGATAACAGGTGGTGTCATTCCACCCCTGGAGTGTGGCCAACAGAAGATGCATGAACATGGATGATTTTATGTTCAGACAGAGCTCATGTGAGCTCACTGTGATCAAGCAGGCAGCGACCTCAAGTCAGAGTGGAGAAGTGCAAACACAGAGGGTGCACAGAGAGTAAATGAGGAGCAAAGTGAGAGCGAGGCAAACGGAACATACAGCAGAAAGCCCTGAGGTTTTCTAGTGGCGAGGGAGTCCTGCCTCCTGCGGTCTGGGGTCTGCAGAGCATGTTATTCTTTCCCAACACGACTACTTGTGCAGTCCTGCCTCAGCAGCGTTTTGGTAATCGGTTTGTTTGAGATGAAACCACTCTCTACCCACTCTGAAAAGTGGATGGCAGTAGGCGGCAGCAGTTGGGTGAGAAGGAACACGGCAGGAAAGTCTGTTTCCAGCAACATTGTAATAAAACATATAAAATCCTGTTTGAATAAACCATTTTTAACAAGTGTACCCACCGAGTTTTTACTATCATCAGTCATTTTTAACTAAAACGTTTCCCTGAATAAACTATTTGAAGTATTTTCTTGTCTCTTACCTTCCTTCTTGCATCCTTGTTCTATGTTTGACTGCTTCAGTTTATTAGTTTCCTGTTCACGAAGGTCAAAGTTTAAGTTTCTGTTGCTAACAGGTAAAATTCTAAATGGAGTGGTGCCGTATAATCTGGCAGATCTTGGAAAGACTTATGTACTGGCCAGTGCTCTGTATTGCCAGACTGTCCATTCCAAAAGTAAAGAAGAAGTAAGCAGGTCACAGTGTGTTCATTTATTAGTTCTTTAGAGTAGTCTGCCTGCTGAGAAAAATGTCAAATTCTGTGGAGTCTTTTAAATCCAGAGTGAAGACATTTGATCTCTCTTTTAATTATGAGTTAAACATTAGTGGTCTGTCTAGCACTTTAACTGGTCACATTCTGGGAAGGAAGGATTTAGTTGAATCAAACTCTGGTTTTGGATGGTCTTACCCAATTATAGGCCTCATTTGCCAATGAGCATGTTATACACATCTTACATAGAGTTTAGATTTCTGTTCCTGATCTTTTGTCTGTCTGAGCTCCTACAGATACTTAGCAGGTACCAGGTTTTCCTTGCTACCCATCATCACAGCAGGTGATTTCACATGAGCAGGACTTGAGGGGGAAGAGCTCATCGGTGTAAACCACATGCTGACGCAATCGGTTGCCTAGAAAACCTGCCCTGTTTTGGCCCTTCAAGGCACACTACTGCCCACCCTGGTACAGAAGAAGTCAGTCCTAAACAGGCCCCAAGTTTCAGTGGTCCTACTGCTTATCCCTGGATTCTGTCAAGCTGATGAGAATCTATGACTTCCCATCAACAAGATGCCAGTCCAACACAAGTTACTTCCCCAGCTAAGGCTGGTGCCCATTTACAGCTGGGTGGACTGAGACAATGCAGGTGAAAGATATACTGTGAATGGAAATCAAATGCGGTGTCGCCGACCGAACAGCCCCGTTTAACAATTGGTCTGCCCTGCCTTCAATGCGCATGCGTCCGAGACTGACTACACCCAAAGTGATCAAAGGGAATAATGTGATTATTAACAATGACAAATTAAAACTAGAAAGACAGTTTTAAGCAGAAACAAGGCGATAATCTGTGAATCACTACTGATGCTCTGAAATGACGTAGGCGCAGCAGCACGTCAGACACAGACGGGCTGCTGTCGCGCTCTGATCGGTCAGTCCTCCATCTTTTTTTATGAAATGTTGAATTTATGTGGAAATGACTGTTGTATAAAAGCTTCAGATATCTGTCGCTAAGATAGATGATGACTGGAGTGCAGTTTGAAGCAGAAATGAGGCGATAATCGGTGAATCCCTACTGATGCTCTGAAATGACACACGTGCAGTGAAGGCAGGGCGGACCAATTTTTATGCCACCGAGCTACGGGCTCTACCCCACAACCTGGTAGTATACGTTACTGTAATTCATATATATATAAAGTTTCATGATTCGTATGCTTTTATATTTTAATTGTAGTGTTTTGATGTGCAATTATTGACGGAAAGACGCATAACCTGAAAGTGCCACATGAATAAAGTTACCATTACTACATTAATAACAGTCAAAACATTATGCGCAAGTTTAGACTTTTTTTTCCCACCAACAATCCCAAGACACAAAATTTGCCTTGGTGATTTCTGATTATTATGCAAGTCAAGGCATGAATAGATTCCGTATTTATTTCTACACACAACTCCTTTCACTAGAGAAGGAGAACGGCCAAGTGTCTCCAAGCACTGTGGTGTGTGTGTGTGTGCGCGCGCAACTCCAACCCTGCATCGGTTAGCAGGGGAGGCCTGGCACAAATGAAGGCCATATTTCTGGAGGTGGACTCCTGCAGACTGCCCCCCCAAACAACACACACCACCAATCCATCTGCGAACACACAAACACAATCTATAGTCACCACACTTAAACTGTCAAATTCCATCAAGTTGCTCGCATGCACAGACGTACACGTGTGCACCTTTATCAAAGCGCAAGCATCATTGTCCGTGGTGACGGCCTCAAGAGGATGTTTAATTTGTCTTCCAGCCAACACGCACTAATCAACTGCACATGCATGTGTACAAGTCCCGTTTCAACTTGCATTCTGCTTGCACCATCTCTGAGGTTGTTTCGCCTTTACCTACCAATCCAGGATATCGAGCAAACAATGTTATGCAAAACACTTCAACCCATTTCAGCACACAAGCTCCAGTGACACGAGAGTGAATGACGCACTAAAGCGTGGGGCCCCTTCCTGTTTATGCCGCCGCTCGCTTATGGAAGGATCAAACAAAAGTGCTCATCAGAGCCGCGAGTGGCCACTCTTAAAGAAGGGACAATCTGTGGTTCACACATGGAAGCCTGCAGAGAAAAAAAAATACAAATCCATAGCAGTACAGTACATGCAGAAAATAATTAGAGGCAATTAGAAATGCATTTTCCCTAGTATGTGAAAAATGCATGTGAATTTGTGGACAATATAGTTTTGGTTATGTGAAACAAACAAAAAAACAACACGTTCACCTCACCAAGTGCAATGTCGCTTGTATTTCCAAAGGGCTTGTTTAGAGTCTTGTTTGCAGAAGACTTAACTTAATTACTTGAATGATTCATATGAAAATTTTTGAGGCGGGGCTGTTTGTCACAGCATTTGCATATTGAAGCGCTGCACCGGATGGATACACAAATATTCCTAAGGCGCTGAATATATCCTGAAGGTAATCTACATTAACCATTGAGAAATACAAACTGTATGATAAATCTGTTTGGAGTAGGCAGCTCTCAAGAAGTGAGTGACCATGCAATAAGGAGACAAGTGAGGGAAGCCATCAAGACACCCAAGAAGACTCCGAATTCTGAGCTGTGCCACTTGCAGGAGCATGGTGGTGCTACAACGGGCAATAGAGGCACAGTGCATGGTGGGAAAAGGACAGTGGTGGAATGGTTATAAATATTCAAAACCTGAGGAAGGCTTCCCTCATCTCGGACAAGTCCAAGAAATCTGTCCCAGGAGTTTCATAAAACTTTGCAAAGCAAGAGTCAGATGTAATATTATTCTATGATGAAATAGAAATATGCAATGCATGATGGGAAAGGTAAATGCAAACTTGGGGTAAATACGAGAAATGGACAAAATAATGAATTCCTCAATGAAAAGAAGCCACATATTGTTTATACATAATGAGGGGACGACGGCGCAAGAAGTGGCGGTCAGTGGGGTGGGGTGGGGGGGGCGTGTCCAGTCAGGGATGGTGCATTATAAACGTGACTTTTATAATGTAGATATGTTAACAATGAAACCTTGAAATCTGCTCTCATATACAAAAGAGAACCAGCTGAAATTCTCTCATCAACATGCTGACTCTAAAATTCACATACATGAGCAGATGATGAACATTTCCATGTCTTTCAGGCGCTCAAGTGCGTGATTATACCCATTCCTATTTTGCAAACCGGATGACTGCATTACTCAGTGGTGCCGTCTGATGTGTACAGTCTGCAGCGTAACGTCTCTGAGTACACTCCGCTTTCAGCTACGTGTCATCATTCTCAGAGGGGAATAACATTCTCACGGTTAACCGCTGCCACCATTTCTAACACATTTAGGTCAACAGGAGCGGCATGTGGGATGCAATGAGATCATTCAGGACGCTGCTCGCTCATGTGCGCATACACACACTTATTTATATTTGTGTTACGTTATGTACTACGAGCCAGTTGGTGAGTCGCTTTTAACATTATGAATCAGTTGGGTAAGTCTCTTACGCCGCTATTTTATGGCCTTCAAACTCTCATAAAAGTTCATTGTGCATTGCAAGATTCACACAAGACCGCTCACAGGAACATCAGTTTTGCCTATGAGCTAAAAACAAAAAGAGCCGAAGGTCGTAGCTAGTAAAACAGATAAATGTACCCGTTTCAACCTAGTGTTCTGTTCCCAATTTGTTAATACTCTCATATCGGTTCAGAATGGTAAAATTATG
The DNA here is from genome assembly GCF_902500255.1 of Thalassophryne amazonica. Lineage (NCBI taxonomy): Eukaryota > Metazoa > Chordata > Actinopteri > Batrachoidiformes > Batrachoididae > Thalassophryne > Thalassophryne amazonica. The sequence goes on along the minus strand of NC_047120.1, from coordinate 57,091,941 downwards.
CTATGCTATTTACGCTATGCTAATAGGCTAAAAACCAGAGAATACAGCTGAACAAACAAATAGATCTTAGTAACGCATTACTCTAATCTGACCACTTTTTTTTAGTAACGAGTAATCTAACGTGTTAATCTTTCCAAATCAGTAATCAGATTAAAGTTACTTCTCCAAGTCACTGTGCGTTACTATTATTTTTGCATTGTGGGTCGATAGCAGCATTAAACTTGGTCCGTGGGCAGGGGGTCGGGGTTCGACTGAACTACACACTTTAAGCGAGCTGTGAGCTTTTCATCCGCAGTTTTTTGCAGCAGCTCCGACTCATCCTCACCTCTTAAAGCACGGTGACAACAGCACACCTGCACTGAGCTTTACAAAGACATTTTTATGCTTTTTTTTCTCCTTTATTTAGAATTCTAAGTTTGGTGCTCCGTATCTGCTAGCTAAAAACAGCTGATCCTCCGCGATGCGTTAACTAACACTATTTTCCACTCAAATGCACCTAAACTCTCTTTCTGAGGACCACATGATGTGAAAACACAATAAAACTTTCTTACCTGTAAATCTGGTCATGTTTTCTGCATAAATAAATGTTATTCATTCTTTGTGCTCAGACACCAACGCAGGGGCGAATCCAGATGGAATGGGGGCATGGGGCAGGGATGTGCCCCCCCCCCACGACA